>NC_037529.1:68673666-68728025 GCF_001531365.2 Cynara cardunculus var. scolymus
AATAAAAATAAATTAATTAAAGAAATTATATAAAAAATAGAACTTTTAAATAGTTGATTTGATATTAACATTGATATATATTTTTTCAAATTTTTTATGATTTTTTCTAAATTTATTTATATTCAAAAATAAAATCATTATTACTTTCTTAAAAGCACATAAAATAAAATCGTATTATAACATCGACAGAGACGAATAATAAAAAAATTATTAAAATCGAAATGTGTTTTATTGTATTGCACGAGTACCCTTATAATATAGTATTAATATAGACATGACGAAGATGTGAAGTTGAGTAAAATGGAGGGATATTTTTATACTTACAAAGTTATATATAAATTTGAAGCCTCCCCCTTTTAAACCACTTTCGATAGTATGGGCTTGTGTTCTTCTCCACTGGTAATGAAGGGACAGTGTGTTGTGAATTAGGTTTGATAATTTTCTAGATCGTGTTATGTTTTGGGTTTATACGAAATCAGTACCGGAATAATTTAGAAAAATCATATGCAAAATAAGACACTGATTTTGTATATATACTACTTAGATCATGAAATTATGTACTTAAAAGAGAGATCGACGGTTAAACAATTGTAACCGTCAATGGATAAGGTCAAAAGGTACTAAGGTAGTTACAAGCGAATCTTAAATTCAAAAAAAATACATCTTCAGCGACAGGCATAATCAATACCTTCAGCCCCTTGGAACCCCCACTATATGACGATCTAAGGTGATAAAGACAACATTTGTAAGTTCCTAATTCATCGCCTCAATTGATCTCAAATAAATCACAATTACATTAAAACGGTTTATAAATGAAATGATTTATATATCAACTCTCAATGTTGTTACAAGGACATGGGGAAATTACATTTAAGAAAGCACAAATGCAAAGGGATAAATACATGCTCTTTTCCCTTCTATCCAACTTCATTAATTTTTCTACCCTTCTTTTTTTAAGATAAACTTCTCTGTCGTCTCATTCTTGTACACCAGTAAGATGAATCCACGTCATCATAGAGAGAACGTGGACTTGAATTAAATAAATCTGAAATATATAAATCAGATGTTCTTAATTTCATTGGTGGGACAGGGATGTGACGTTTCCATCCATTGTTTCCGGAAACGGAAACGGAGACGAAAAGAGATACAACAAGCTTACGATGGTTTAGTTAAGAGATACCGACGGTCTTTCCGAGCAACCACAACACCAATGACATCTCTATCATCACTATAGTGTGCAACGAAGTCCTATCCAGCATAAACCCGTACACCGTTATCCCCGCGCTATTGTTCTCAAAATACGTTACTACAACAAAAACATACGATTCACGTTGATTAACTTCGATCAAGATTCAAGAATGTTTTGTTATTATATATGTGATCATGAATTGGAGCTTGTTAGACTTACCCAAGGCTTGCCTTTTCTGGAATGAGATGGTACTATAAGCGTACGCGGGTATCAGTTTAGTGTTATCCAGATCGTCTTCACTACCAACATCCTCATTGTCCGATGATGATCCATCACCACTGAACACTTGGTTTCCTGCAACACCCACAGGTGGGGTTTCCGTGTCTACATCCGGTGGATCAAATGACTCGATGGTTGCACACACATGCCACTTAGTCGCCAGGCACGTGACGCCTTGCGCCTTATGGGTGATCCTGGTGGCACTCCTCAATAGTATCATGAGCCCAGCTAGTAGGCTTACAGAAACAAGCTACACATAACACACACAACATAAAGTTAGACCCAATCATGAACCTATATGTTGGTCCTGGGTCATTTGTAGGGTGTTCCTCGATTTTTCATTTTTTTACGGTTTTCCGATGAACCTCCCTCTATTGAGACTATATATATGAGAATATGTGGAACCCCTTAGGTTACTCTTCAAAAGAGCATTTGAGAAAAGAAGGGGGTTCCAACATATATTAAAGAGAAACTGTCCAAGTCTATGAGAATATGTGAAACCCTTAAATTAATCTCCAAAAGTGTCCTTGAGGGGGAGAAGGAAGGTTCCAACATATATGGACGAGAAATAGTCCATGTCTAGTCGATGTGGGACTCTAACATTCCCCCTCCAAGGGAGGTTTGACGGGAAATTGACCAAAATAGCCAATCTCCCCAACCAACTTCACTTTTTAGCCAGTTTTTCAATTGAATTCCAATTTTAGCCAAAGTTTTACACAAATGTATTTTCAGATTAAAAAGAAGAAAAAAGATTTTTCTGCGTAAAGATTCAACTTTTTGCATAAAGGATCCTTACACATATGCATAAGGATTTTTTTTATTCCAGAAATCTATGCAGTTGCGTAAAGACCAACTATTTTTGGAAGAGGCTCTGAAAAGTGGCTAAAAAGTCAAATTGGTTGATGGGATTGGCTATTTCAGTATATTTCCCAGATTTGACGGGCACAGATTGTCCCGGAGTGTCGAGAGGGGGCTAGACGAGTACATATTGTCTTGTGTGTCGAGTCCCTAAAGTAGTAGACCTTGACTCTGATACCATGTGTGAATATGTGAAACCCAAATTAATCTCCAAAAGAGCCCTTGAGGGGAGAAGGGAGGTTCCAACATATTTCTAGCCGATGTGGGACTCTAACAAAGTCTAGCAATGTACTGTGTGAGAATATGTGGAACCCCATTAAATTACTCTCTAAAAGAGTCCTTGAGGAGAGAATGGGGTTCCAACAGATATTGAAAAGAAAGGGTCCAAGTCTAGCCGACGTGGCATCCTAACAAAATACATGAACTAGTCAATAGCCATAGTGTACTCATTCACTTACTGCAAGTTCACCGGTTTTGAAGATGCTGAGATCTGCTTTCGAGCGGGTAGTGTTAAGAAGTGATGCAAACTGACTCACTGTCACAAGGATGAGAGCCCAAAGTATAAAGATACGGTATCGGTGACTTATGATGCGTAGATGCCTTCTGATTCTAAGGTGTTCCCTCAATACAAATTCGACATCAGAGTCAACATGGAACACCTGAGCGAAATCTTGGAGACGGAGGATTTGGAGATGGCAGATAAGGCGGAACAGGACACAAACCAGGAAGAAGACCACAGTTCTATAGAGCCAGGAGCAGAGTTCCAAGATGCAGGCTACTGCATCACTCACAATAACATTACCCAAAAATGGAATGCGGGTGGCACCCGAACTGTACCACCAGATCTTATACGCGGCTTCAGCAGCAAAACATGGTGCCACAAATATGAAGACCATTTTAAGCGAGCTCTACGTGTTTGCAAATAAAGAGTAAATGTCATAGAGAGCATCATAGAATAAGGGAGATCCCTCTCATTTCATGTAATAAACCATCATCATGTGTCAAAAATTTTGAAAGTAGCCACAGTTATATAAGACCATCTCCAACCCAGAACTCTAAAGCATCTCCAATGCAAGGTCCTTATAAGCAAAAAATGAAATGGCTTGTAGGAACTACCATTGCCAAGAGTTCTTATAAGAACCTCACCCCCTTTGAGTTCTTGTACAAGAACCTTGGTTCTTACCATAAAGTTTATGTGGACCGACAATTTCCTAGTTTTTTTTTATATATTTTTTTTACTTTACTACCATTGTGGACGTTTATGTGAGATCTTAGTTTAATGAGTTGGAAGTGAGGTGACAACAAAAAATGTAAAAATGAGGTTCTTATAAGATTGTCCATTGAAGATGCTCTAAAAACATTAAGAATGTGGGCCCATACCCGCTAAAACACAAAAATCTTTCAGCCACACTAAAATATAAAACTCTAAATGCCACTACACCTATAAATACAGAGGTCTCCAATTTACACATAAACCAAAGTTTTACTTCAAGAAACTGGCTATGGAAGATGCACCTCTATCTACAATAATGATAAGAAGTAAGAAAAGTAAAAGTATCACTTCAAGAAACTGGCTATGGAAGATGCAAATCTATATACAATAATGATAAAAAGTGATAATACCATTGATCCATTCATATAGGAAGAGCTGGCTCTAGATCCGGAATCTTAATTAACATGAAGGATTGATTGCATTTGGATTTGCTTTTATTTTCTGTGATCTGCAAGTTCTGTACCCTAATAGCATAGATTAATACGAGAGATTCATCATCGAAATGGCAATTGTTACTTTAAGAAGATTTCAGAGATCCAATCCTTCAATTATAGAGTATCAATCATCGATTGCGTTTCTGATTTCTAAATAGCCATTTTCAACTCATTACAGTTGTAAATAAATTACAAGTATAATATGCCAAGCTCCACTCTGTACCACGAGCTCTCTCTCTTAAGAATTAACAACTAAAATCTCAACAAAATCTGTAGTTTCATCGATGGAGTCAAAATCATTTCAAACAGTAATCAAAGCAATAAACAGAAGTTACGAATCAAACAGCAAGTAAAAGAGACGTACATTGAGCTGTTGAGTATAACCTCTGCGAACGGTTTCGCTTTCATTACAAAGCTTATCGAAGAACAGAAACCTACGAAGTCCATAAATCCTGACGAATTGGGAGAGGCAAACGAAGGAAAGTGTGGCAATGGAGGTGAGAGATAACTGAACAAGGGTATCGTAAGGCCTGGCATGTCGATTATCACAATCGCTGCAAGCAAGGTAGAAATGGGAGAGGAAAGGTATAACAATGGCGAAGATGATGAAAACGAACCACGAGAGGCAAAAAGTGAAAGCGTTGGATTGATCAACACACATCCATCGGAGCCAAGATCGGAAGCTGTGGAGTTCGTCGTGAATGCAGGATATGGTGCGAGAGATGTCCTTCCGTTTTGCTATAAGAGGATCCATGGCCATGGGGTTGCCGAGGTTTGATGCTGGTTCGTTGCTTGAAGGAGTCAGACAGAGAGGCTTTTATATCGGGAATATTTTCAGAAATGACCCCTCAACTTTAAGACTCTTTCAAAATTACCTCTTAATGTTTTTGAAGTCTGATTCGTTCAGACATTTAAGTATTAAGAGCGTTTGTTTTATTTTTAAAATAAGAGCTTAAAAATGTACTCTGAAATTTTAAGTGGTAAATATATCTCTTGATACCTTTTAATCTTAATTCACCTTCTATCATATGGTTCATATTTTGAGGGCGGTAAGGGATTTGTTAGCAAACTTTTTTTATACTTTTGTAAAAAACTATTTATTTTTTATATTTTTGCACTAGTTTGACCGATTCAGACTTCAAACGTAAAAACAAACAATCTTACTGATCCAGATTTCAGACTTCAGGACCACATCTTATAAATCATAAGTGAAATCAGACTTCAGTTCAGCACCTCTTAAAAAACAAACGCCATCTAACTAATAAAATGATAAGAAAACAGTTAAATCACGTTAACGCAAGGGTGTGCGAGCGACATGGCCCGCAACCTCATGTCTCGTCTAAAGTCGTATGAATTGCATGCAATTTTACTCGTGATTTTAGTGTGACTCGACCATTTTCTTATTTGGTTATTGTTTTTGTATGAACCCGACTCTACTGTATATACCTATTTTATGTCAGAATCAGTTCAAATCATGAATTGATAATATAAAAAGTAAACTTTGATGTTTGTGAGATGGAAATTAGTAAATAAGAGTGCATTTTGCAATATATATATTGGAGATGCTCGTAAGATGCTGTCTTTTGATAAGTCCAATGTCGTATGATACATCTTGATTCTAAAGACGAGAACTCGAACCATCTATCCTATTCATTCTATTCTATGTATCTCTTGATTTTATTTTATGATTTTGTGTAGTTTTGAAAGAGCGAAAGATTTTTAGGTTAATTATCGGTTTATGAAATATCAATCAGTTCTAGTGATGGCCAAACAGGGCCGGGATCGGAAAACGACTGGCCCGGCCCGAGACCAGGAAGGACCGGTTATGGTTTTGGAGGTTTTCGAGGGACCGGCCCGGTCCGACCCGGTTTTTTTAAAAAGTAGTCTTTTCTTATTATTATTATTAAAACATAGTCGTTATATGACTGTTTTTTTGGGTCTATTTTATCATCTAAACTCTATATATACGTGTCATGGTTGAAGGATTTACATACCAACTTACAAAATGCAAAATAAAAACGTTCACTATTCTTTATTTTAATTATAATAAAACGCATTTTTGAAGTGTATTTGAATAACTCAATTACAAATTCAATAATAAAACGCATTTTTGAAGTGTATTTGAATGACTCAATTACAAATTCAATAACGTACTAAAAAATCTATCAATAAAAAAAATTAAAAAATATTCTTTTGGTCGGGACCGGCTAACCATAACCGGTTATAAGAATGCTTAACTGGACTTAGTATTTTCGACCAGGATCGGTTATGACCGGCACTGTTGAGGCCCGAGACCGGTAAGGACCAACCTGACCCGGCCTGGGACCGGTTTTTGACCATCACTAGTCAGTTCTATGAGATTTTTAGGGGCTGTTTAGCAGGCGCTGAATGGTTAAGAGAGGTCCAAGATACAAAATCATTCAGAGGGTTTTTGAACCATTAAGAGGCAGATTTTTTTTTTGTCAAACAAGATTAATCTCTTAACGATTTAGATATTGTCTTTTAATAGAACTATTAAAAGGTTAACAAACAACCTCCTAATCAGTTATATGAGATTCAAAATGTAAAAGTTGTATGTATGCAATAATATTTTGTCATGAACTACCTTAATCATTAGGGTACATGTTACATGGCAAAATCAAAGCTTTATATATATATATATATATATATATATATATATAAAAGTTAAGGAATAATATAAATACCAAATGTCCTTTTTGTCCTTTTCATATTTACATTTCTCAAGTGAAAAATGTACAAAAAAAAATTGTTAATAAAAATAACTATTTTATTTTATATAATATAATAAATTTATTTTGTAGAAGCTCAAATTTTTATTCCAATTGAAGGAATAAAAATTCATTTTTACTTTTAAAAATTACAATTTTAATATTTTTATTATTTAAAAAATGTGATTCATATTATTGTAAAATACAAGCCAAAACTTTGTTTTTATATTTAAAAGAAAATAAAATTATGAAACAACCACTAATTTAATTTTAGAGCTAAAAAGTATTCATAAGGGCAAATTATATGAAAAAATAACGTATTTTAACTTAATTCTTATTTTTTGTAACATACTTTAAAAACATTTATTTTGGTACATAAGATGTGAAATTTTAAACATTTAAGTATTCGGATAACCGGTTGAAGCATTAACCAGTTATTCTGTTGATGTGGTATTCAACTCCGTATTATTTGCTTACGTGGTTCATGACATGGATTTTTTTTTAATCTAAAATTAGTCTTTTTTTAAAATATAAAATCAGTATTTAACCAGTTACCCGAATACTTAAATATTTAAAACTTTACATCATAGGTAGTAAAATAGAAGTTTTAAAAGTACGTTACTCAAAATAAGAATTAAATTAAAGTACGTTACACTTTTATACAATTTGCTCTAAATTAAAATAATAATTACAGTATATAAATTCATATTAAAAATTAAAAGTAAGGTTTAGGTGTCATTTAAGGTGTTATGTTTATATTTAGCAAGTAACATGGCATGTGGACTACATAATTTGACAGCTTTGACGTGGACACGTGGCATCCATACTCCTATATTCTTTTCCATTTCATTTATTTTATTATTTTAATAACATCTCATAATTTATCTAAATTAAAAACAATAAAACCCTACAACTTTCTAAATTAATATCAATAAAGTTAAGGGCAAATTGAATGAAAAAGTAACGCACTTTAATTTGATTCATATTTTGTGTAATTTACTTTCAAAACTTTTATTTTAGTTATCATGCTGATATCGCGAATGATGTGGTATCCAACTCAGTATTATTTGCTGACGTGGTTAGTGACATGTATTTTTTTTAATCTAAAATTAGTAATAGTTTTGACCATCATAGGAGTAGATAGGAGATGATAATACATCACTGTAAATAACATCAAATGACCCATTTGAACTAATAGTAGATTGAGAGAATGGAAGTTTATGACTTTTATTGCAATCACATGCATTGCATTTTGAAGGAGAACTTGGAATACAAAGGTTAAACATATAACTAATTTTCTTGAGAAGAGAGAAGGACGGGTGTCCTAATCTGTGATGGCAGTATAAGTTTGTAGATAGAGAAGTGGAGTTGACGGTTGGGCGAATTGGATGCCATTCACATATTCTAGATTCAGTTGGACCTTGAAGTAGTGTAGCTCTGTTTGTATGACTTTCACAAAAAATGAGTTAGGTAAGAACGTGATCGAAGCATTATTATCATGACAAAATTGTGAGATGGAGATTATGTTTCTAGACACGGAAGAAACATGATGAACACTATTTAAGCGAAAAGAATGATGAGAGGGTGTGAGAAGAGATGCGAAACCAATGTTTGATACTGGAAGTTCGGAGCCATCGCCAATAACTAGTTCATCACTGCCAACATAAGGAGCATGTAGGGAAAGCGTCTCCAGATTGTTGGTAACATGGTGGGAGGCACGCTAGCAAGTAATCACCCAGAGGTCAAAATGGGGCACTCACAGTCTAGGTTCTAGGGTTGTGAAGTGGTTGTTGATACCCTTTGAACACAGGTTTATGAGAGGATGAAACAGGTGCTACTGCTTGAGGAAATTGTTGGCGAAAAATGAAGTATTGGGTGACATAATGTCCTTGCGGTTTACACCATTGACAACGACCTTGGTAGGGGCGGGGTTGCCTTGTTGAAGAGTGGGGGAGACCAAAGTGAGTGGTTGTTAGGTTCAGTAGTATTAGGGATGAATGATTGATCATTGAAGGCCACTGAGATAAGATGAAGAAGGCTTGTGTGATAGGAAGAACAAGATTAGAAGAATTGATCGATTAGAGCTCTGATACCATATAGAAATTGATGGAAAAGAACCCGTCTATTACAACATTGCTAGCAAGTACTTATACGTACAAGAAAATGAAAACAAATATCAAGGGATATGATATAGAAGCATAGATCAAAGGATGTGATATGGTGTATCACAATCTTCAATCTTTATCAATACAAAACCAAGATCGACTTTAGTTTTCTTGAAATCTAGGTTGAGAACTTTTTGTGTTTACTAACAGTCAGCCACTTGATTCATTCAGCAGATGGGATTGGGTGTTCAAAGATAACCAAAAATATTTCTATATGAATAAATAGATTACCACCACCAGATACATATTCAGATCATCTGGTTGAATGACTTTTTAACAACTGTCTTTTAAATCCATAACCTTCTAACAAGATTTAGCATGTCACTTACATACATCGGAATGCAAAAAAAAACGTGTAAGAATATTATGTTATTAATAAAAATCTAATCTGAGGTCAATGACATAATTGTTTTTTTAAGAAGAGTTTAGCATGGCTGTTAAGACAAAACTTTTTCTAAACCTCTAAAATTTCTATAAGAGCATAGATGTTAGAGATATTGTTATCACACGGTTATTTTGGAATGTACCGCTTGTGTTTGAAACGGTGTTAATAAAGCATCAACGGGCATTTCCAGATATATTACTCAAAAGAATTGGCACAATACGCCTGATCGATTGGAGTTGCTAAAATTCTGTCCATGTTGTTACAAACATACGATTCACGCGGAGATAAAGAAATAGATCGAACTGAGCACTGCCACCCTTATCTTACAAGGAAAGGGAAAAATGACATATATATATATATATATATATATATAACATATTTAACAATTAAATTCTAAATGTAATATAAAAAGACGAGTTTCACAAAATATGCAATGTTACAGTTATATTGGGTGCACCGGTGAATTTGGTATTTATGCATCGATGTGACGAGAATTTCTTGATTCACAAATCAACTTCTTCAGCAAAACAAAAAGCAAATCATTTAGAAACATAACTTGTGGTTAACCTTGACAACAAGAGTTAATAATATAGTGTGCGTGTGTGTGTATATATATATATATATATGAACGAAAGTTCATGTGTAAATGTGTTTCTCGTTGTGAATTGGAGAATAAAGTAGAGAGAGCGACATGTGTAATTATATTCATCGTGAATAATGAACTCATTTATTATGAATGATGAATGTGGATTTTTTTACACCATTCATAATGTATGGGACCATCTCATTTGTCCTTCAGTTCACAACAGAATGAACCAAACGAGTGAATGAAATTTGGTCAATGGAATTCAACATTCCGATTCCATCAGATTCCTCTAGAATCCGCGAACCAAACGCCACATTAGTTTTACAACTAAACCTGCCATACATATAGAGAGGAAGGGGGTGCATTATGAACCCAAAACTGTTTAGAAACCTGGAAACCGTCCATAGTGCGACAAGTGACAAATTCATTAAAAAATATGGACGTGTTATTCATCATAAATGTTGTAACATATTCATCACTAATGTTGTAACATATTCATCATTAATGTGTGATTTATGATGAATAACATGTTCATATTCATGATAAATATTCATTCAAATGAGGGATACATGATGTAGTATTAGACAGTTCCTAATAAATTTTGGTTTCCTAAGAGACTTACACTTACTATACATATATATATATATATATATATATATATATATATATATATATAGGTGGAGGTTCAAACCAGAACACCTCTATTTTACGAGAACACTCTATCACATGTGATAATACGCATGAGAGGACCTTGTGATATGCAGACGACGTGTTCTACGACTTAGGCCGCGCCAAAGGTTGTCTGCTTCTATGATTAGCATCGCATGTGATTGTCTTGATGGATTATAGTATCATATCAACAACCACCTTATCACATGTGATAATATTTGTGAGGGGGCTTAGTGGTGTAAGGGTGACTTGGCCCGCAACCAAGATTGCATCGAAAATCGCCTGCGTATCACATGTGTATCATATGTGATGGAATAATAGTATCACATGTGATTGTTTATAGTAAAAGGGTGTTCCTGCGTTCTCGTGAAATTATATACACATATATACATACATACATACATAGGGTTGGATTCACGTGAGACTAGCCTGTTTTCGTAAGATCCATAAAATCATTTTTTTATATTTGAAACTTCAAAACAAAATGCTATGAAGGTAAAAAAAAACTAAACCTTCACAACAAAAACACTATGAATGTTACTTTTATCAAACGGTTCAAAAAGTAAGAGATAACAAAAAATATCATTTATTTTCGATATCTTACCCAATAAAATGTCGGGTAAACGGAGATAATCAATGGTTAATTCATAATATTAAGAATAAACAAACCCCCCATTTTGCATCCTAATCTTCTCTGTGTTCATGTTTGTATAGATTTTGAGTTATCAAATGCGTTTTCAACCCTCAAATTCAGAGTCGAAGTGTTGTGCAATGATCATCCACCAAAAACCCCACCTCAAATTCATCCAACGGTGGCGGCATATTTAAATCGATCGATTGAAACGGTTTTGTGAAAGATGAACAACCAATTTCTCCGCCATCGCCTCCGTCAACAACCACCGATGAAGACGAATCACAGTCGCTACGACAATCATCTGGAAACACCGGCGGCGACCGAGGATGGTGTCTCCGGCGAGGTAAAACGAAATCCGACTTTACCGGCGGTCTAGATCCACTGTTAGACTCGAGAGTACTACTCAAACTGCTACACGTCGGATTTTGTGGCACAACCGTCTGGTAATCGGAGTATTGATTCTGACGGAAAGGATGAAGATCGTTAGCGTTGTGTTGACGGTATGACGTCATATTCGATGGAAAATTGGTCTTGGCTTTGTGTCCCCGGAGATTCCGAGCGGCGGCGTCGTAAGCGCGTGCGGCGTCCACGGCGGAGTTGAAAGTTCCGAGCCAAACTCTGGTTTTCTTCCATGGATCTCGAATCTCGGCGGCGAATCTACCCCAGGGTCTCTTTCTGACTCCTCTGAATCTAATATCGGGTTTGAGTTCAGATCCGTGGGCAGCGAGAAGAGATGGATGAGCCGGCGACGTGTTTACGGTGGCTTTTGGCATTTTCCGGCGAAGAAAATATGGATTCCGATGAGATGGAAGTTACTGGTTTTATTGTGTGGTGGTGGTATGTATGGATGTTTGAAAACACGTCTTCACTTCTTTCTTCCCTCTTTCTTTTTTTGTCATTTGTGATTTTATTTTTTAATTATGAAGGGTGTAAAGACTAAATTACCCTTTGAATTCATGTTCAAGTCAACACTGCATTGGTGAAGTCTCTTTCATTGCTTTTCTGTTGTTCCCTACCTTCTCCAGGTCCTTTGTATTCTCATTGGTCAACACCCTCTCACATATACATCTACTCATATATATATATATAGATAGATACAAAAACACTATAAAAGTAACCTTTACAGTGTTTTTGCTATAAAAATTTGACTTCTTTTTATTTTCACAATGTTTGATGTGAATTTTCAAGTATAAAAATGTTATCTCATATATTTCACGAAAACAGTTTTGTCTCATGTGAACCAAACCCTACATATACACATAGAGAAAATAGTTTATCTCACTCAACTTCACTTTTTAGTCATTTTATTAGATTCTCATTTTATCTAGAGTTTACACGCATACTATTTTTAGAATCACAAGGATTGTGGCATCGTGGTTGACGTCCTGACGAATATAGTGAAATATCCAATATACCCTTTAAAAAATAATCCTATTTTCATATTCAAAAAGAGAAAAATATATATTTACGCAAATTTGTGTAATGATCCCCATTTGCGTGATTTTTTTTTCTTATTTTAATCTGAAAATAGGCATTACGGAAATACGTAAGGCATTTACTTAAATTTTGGCTAAAAGAGGGATTCATTGCCAAAATTGGCTAAAAAGTGAATTTGATTGAAGAGTTTGACTATTTTGATCAATTTCCCATACATATACAGATAATGGAACTTCAAACGAGAATAATAACCACTTAAAAATAATTGAGTCCTCCTATGGCATGTGAGATAATACATCGTTCTCTCTACAAATACATACATTTTTACATGATCTTCTCAATATAGACCATGAATACGCATCATGAAAACATTACAGCCTAGGATCAGATGTATTACAATTCTACAATACGAAATAAAAATGCTCCAACAATTCTAGATCGTCACATACCAAACTAGAAACATAACATTAATCTATATCCATGACGGTTGTTGTATGTGTCGTTATATGTGTAAACAACGTTTGAATTTGAAAAATAAATCTAACGTCTGGACCACTTAAATGGTTGTTTCTCAACGTTTAACAACCTTAAGCCCTTAAAAACAATTTTGTTGTCTTTCTCAACCTAAAGACCTTAAAAACAATCTTAACCACCTGGGTTGTGGCGCACTGGTTAAGCCTCGATGGATAATTCATCTACTGTGGGTTCAAATCCTAGGCACCGTCAAAACCCCTGTGGCGATGAAAGTTCAACTACAATGACTCCAGCCTATTTTTAATCGTCCAAGGGATTAGTCAATAGCCTAGAAAGAAAAACAATCTACTTAGCCAAGTCTCTTTACATATCGCTTCGCTTAAAGGGGCTTCCACAAACAGTGACGAACCTACAGTTTAGACAATGGGACCGACCCCAGTAAACCTTTAATTTTGTTTTCTTTACTTTCCAAAGACGATTGTATCGTTTCGTCATCAATTTCATCATGTTTCTACAAACATTTGGTGGGAAATGTTTATGGTATTTTCATATGAATCATTATTAAATCGAACCGCATTTCAATATTATCGTTCTGCATATCCAGAATGTAGAAATTAACAAAGCAGATCCTCTTGATTTGGAGGAAATACAATTACCCTCTTCTCCTATTAACTCTTCAAAACTTTAACTAACATAAACCAGATAGTGTTTAAAAGAAATACGCGTTTAAATAGTATCCAACCGGATATAATTCATTCGACAAGTTCATCATATGGTTGTCTTGGTTACCTTAAGTAATTCTAGATACCGTATCATGCCAAGACTAAAACTTTTGTAGGTTAGCTCAACTGACAATAAGACTTAAGTGTTTAAGGATTCTTCTAAGAGGTTACGAGTTCGAGTCTTGCAAAGTTAGTGGAGATTTTTCTGACCGTTCTTCAAGGCCTCTAAGATTAGTTAAGTTGTGCACAAGCTGACCCAAAACAAACACAGTTAAAAAAATCTATATCAACATTGCTTTTATTTAAAAAACAAAATCTTAGTTAAATGAATTATAGAGAAATAAGTGTGTAACCGAAAGTTTGAAAAGGGTTATTAAAGAACAAAAAAAAGCAAGTGGGAAAATGAGAAGGCATGTGGACATAGAAGATTGGATTGCGGAGAGAAAAGGTCAAATAATTTCATTTTAAATGGTTTAGTAAAAATCATTAAAAATTTTCTTTTTAAATGATTAAGTTTCTAACAATCTGGTAAGCAAGATGTTTATCAACAACCCATTTTGATGATCGACAATGTTACACGATAAGGTAAATAAGGGTGATATCTCTTGCCGGTAATCGCTTACTCGATAAGTACTTGGTAAATGGCCCTTAGGTTTCAATTCGATTTGAGTGAGAGAAAGGAATGACCTAACAGGACATATAAGTGGAGGGAGGTTAAGGGAGAACCCAAAAAAATTAAAAAGTAAAGGAACAGCCTGATAACCATTCATTTGGACGGTATGTACATGTGTATATAAGTAATTAAAGTTGTTTCTTAGATTTTATGCTTGTGTGCATGTTAAGCACATGTACATACCGGATGAATTACTTACACATAACTTGTATGCCCATGTGCATACTCTGTAGATGAAAGGTTACCAAAGTGTTCCTCAGTTTTTCGTTTTTATGCGGCTTTCCCTTGAGCCTAACCCTATATATATAGACGAAGGATCGTGTGGGAATAAGAGTTAAGGTGAGAAAAATAAGAATGGATATGGACCCTTGATCACTTCTAATAATCCCAAACAACTCATGAATTGTGTTTTAGAAGAGAATTGATCTAGTGGTTCTCCTCAATTAAAATTTATCCAAAGGTGGAGATCCCTTCTTACCCTTCTCATGATAACTTTCATTTTCACCAAAACCCAATATATATACAAGGAAGGGTTCAACAGAAAACATCATCATTTTTCAAAAACGTAAGAACACTCTTTTATTATAATCAATCACATGTGATATTAAATCAAAGATGCGCATGACCTGCACACAACTAATCCCCTCACATGTCTTGTATGTGATAAGAGTATTCTCGATATGATATGATAAGGGTGTTCTCGTGTTTTTGTAAAATGGAGGTGTTACCATTTAAACCTCCACATATGCACACACACGTATATATATATCATATATATATATAGACTTGGGATCATATGAGAACATGTTTAAGTGAGACTGTAAGACTACAAAATAACACTTAACCCTCACAACAAAACACTGTAAAGTGCAGAAAAATATCGAACCTCACACAACAAAAAGCACTGTTATGTGTGTGTGCACGCATGCATGCATATGTCAAAACCTAAGGCTCCATGTGTTTTCCTTGGGTGTTCAAAACTAAAGTTTTAGAAAGTTGTACAGAACCATAAAACTTCAATTTCTTTCAAAAAACATGAAGCAAATGCTTTTTATAACATGCCGCTACAAGCGATATGTAAGCGAGCATCCGTTCCCACATTTATTCCACAAAACACAACAGAGAAGGTAAGCAAAAGAGTGTTGGAAACATGTGGGCATTCCTGGTTATATGCCCACTTGTTCCAAGATTTTGAAACAAGTCTCACTTACTTTTTCATCTTGTAGTTTAAGCCCAAGCCATCTTCACCAACCAAGAAGCAAGAGCTTCAACAAAGCCATCCTAATGTACAGTCCGTTTTTCGCTTGTCTAAAGTAGGCTGCCCTCGGATCCCCATCTACATCCACGGTTATCTGCAATGCATCACCACGACTAAATTTATGCCGGAATTAGAAAAATATGCATAACAGCAGCCAACAACCCGTCCCACATATACAAAGCTTGTGAAGACGCCCAAAAACTGTCATATAAGCTTATTGTAACACTTTTAGATAGGACCCACGAGCGTATGGTCCTATAAAGTTAGATAACACTTTGGTGTCCAATAAAACCGATTTTATTGTAGTGGTATGGAGCGTCACAAGCAGTTCTTACCTCATCTAGCCTTGGGAGAGGATGCATGACGACAGCATGTTTCTGCATGACATCCAAGATTTCTCGATCCACAATGTACTTCCCGCAAGCTTCCTCATACAGATCAGTTCTCTCTCCAAAACGTTCTTTTTGGATGCGAGTCTGGTACACCACATCGCATTTGGATGCCACCTCTTTTAGATCTGCACTTTCTTCCCATTCAACTCCCTTCGATGTTAAGTACTCTTTAATGTCCTCCTAACCCATGTAATACAACAAAAATCAAATTCAAATCTTCTCCTTCATCATGGATGTTGCTATATGCACCCCTGTTTATGTCAGAATCATGCCAAAGCATACATTAAAAATGTAAAAAGTAAGTATTTTGATTTTTGATGTGTATTTGGAGAAATTAGTAGATTGGGGTGTATTGAGCAATATATAACAAGGGTGTATCTAGCCTACCCCTTCATCTAATCAATGACCTAAATTGGAATGGTGTGGGCTAAAATGCACCCCTATATATTGTAAAATGCACCCATATCTACCAATTTCCTCCTATCACGCATCAGCGTTAAGACTTACTTTTTACATTCTCAAAGCATGACTTCACCTGATTTTGACAATAAAAAAGGGGTGATGCTATATGCACTCCTTATGTGTCACAATGAAGTCAATTCATGCATTGGAAATATAAAAATTAGGTTATGATATTGACGTGTTTGAGGAGGAAATTTCTAGGTAGGAGTGCATTTAGCTCACCCCTAAAAGGGGGTGAACTAAATACACCCTTATACATTGCTAAATGCATCCTATCTACTAATTTGCTCCTAAAAACACATGAACATCAAGACATTTTTTACATTCCCATGCATGATTTGACCGAATTCTAACATTAAAGGGGTGCATATACCATTACCCAATTGGAATATACTACAGTCGTGATGTTAATCATAATACCTTCATCTTGACAACCTCTGGTGACACAAAGTAGACCTTCACATCATTATATTTGGCTAAAAGATATGCAAGAGACCGTACAGTTCGGCCGTTAGCAAGATCCCCAACAAGTCCAACTTTAATGCCATCCAACTTTCCTATCTCTCTCTCAATAGTGTATACATCGAGAAGAGCCTGTTGTATTTACAACGGAACAGAACTGAACAGAGTAACTCCAAAAGCACAAATTAAATAATAAAAATTTGATCTTGAAGAAGGAAGATGCCATATCTAGGGATTAATCAAAAGAAAAGAAAAAAAATGTATAAATAGCTACTAATATGAGATTTTGAGGATTCCATGAAGAAAAACAACTGTAGAAAGAGAAATATTTTCAACTCTAGACAGTTGGGCAACTAATGCCCATCATGAACCATAAAAGGAAAAGAAAAGAGATTTTTAGGGCCTGTTTGGTTTGCGGGATTTCATGGGATTTAGAATTGGACCCCATCCAATCATGCCTTTGGTTTAAAGGTAAGTCCGGAACTGAAATCCCACAAACATGGGATTTAGAAATCCCACAGGGTAGTTGGTATTTTGCTTGATTTCATACGGTTTGATTGTAGAAATGTTTTAAAACATGTTAAAAACACTCGTTTTGTAATAATCAATTAATCAATTAATAATCATGTTAAGTAATAATCAATTAATAAAGGTATTTTAATTACATTTGTAATTTTCCATAAATTGTTTTTATAGAGAATGGAATTCAATTCCATTCAAATCCCACAAACCAAACACACCAAAGATTCCAAATCCTCCCAATTCCAAATCCTTCCACAAAATTCAAATCCCTCGAAAAAATTCCATCAAACCAAACAGTCCCGAAGTATCCTTGAAAATTTGAGGTTCATATCACTATATACACTAAATAAAACTGGAAGACCTAAATAAGGGATACCAACACTGATCCTTAGAAGCAACTTTCTTTAAGTTGCAGATGATTTGAAGATAAAGAGGGTATACCTGAGTAGGATGCTCCCCTGGACCATCCCCAGCATTAATAATGGGAATGTTAGCTGTCATGGCTGCTCTTCTAGCAGCACCACTTTCAAAGTGCCTCATCACAATTATGTCTGTGTACCCTTCCACCGTTCTAATTGTATCTGCAAAACAAGGTTGAATCAGAATGAATGACAAAAGAAAAAAAAAAGAACCTCAAAGAACACAAGCTTCAACCTGAAACTACCTTCAAGTGTCTCTCCTTTTGCAGCAGAAGAGAACTCTCGTGCATTTTCTGTTGTCAAAACTTCCCCACCCAACCGCTTCATTGCTGACTCAAATGAAAGCCTAGTCCTAGTTGAAGGCTCGTAAAAGAGTGTAGCCATTAGATAACCATTCAAAAGCTGGCTTCCACGTGACTTCTTCTCGATTATTTCCATTTCACGGGCCACTTCAAAAATCGCGCTCAGAATATCTCTATCAAATTGTTGTGCTTCAATCACATCATGAAGTTGAAATTTTTCTCCCTTTAAAAAGGTACGGTTACTTGCCACCTCTACCGCCCTACATTGGATTATATCCTTCTGGGACACACTCGAGTGTGCCAGGTTAGATGATACGCAACTCCTCTTGAAACAAAGTAGATGCTTATAGAAGAAATTTGGCTTATTGTACATTGAATCACGGAAGATCGTGCTTTGTTCAGGAGCTAACGTGGTGCCATGGGAGGCACGCATAGAAAACATAGACGAAGGCATTGCCAATAGATGTCACCTGAATAATTTTTTTAACAAAATTAGCGAACGTTCAAATGTTCTTATCTTTTATTTCCTTATAAACAGTAAACTTATACCACCGCAATGCATGATATTACATAAATCATATGTATAAACTTAACAATCACTCGGGAAATCACAATCGTACCATTTAGTTCTCAATCTGTATGATTCAAATTTAGAAATACTCCTCCATTCCAAGCTTTCCTAATTTTATAACTAGTTTTTCCGTTTGTGGGAAGAATTATGGCATAAACTAAAAGGCAGACATAAAATTTTGATCCAATCAATACGCATTTAAACATATCGATTTAGAAGAGGAAATTAAATCAATTAACCCTAACTAACACTAATTTAAGAACAGACACTCATAACATCCAAATTCAAAGCATATATTCCATGTCGAAGCTTGAATTACCAACGAAAGTAGTATAACAATGATTCAGACAACAGAGATGTGGTATAAATCAGTGGATTGATTCTATGGCATCTCATGCACTGCAGGGAGACATTCCAATTGATAATACGATACATCTATAGCCTAAATTATAAGAAAAATGTGGGAAATAAATCAGATGTACGTTGAAATTTCAAAATTCAAATGAATAAATGGTAGAGTGAAGAAGGAGAAACCACCTGCAACCGGAGAAGTCCGCCGGAAAGCTTAAACGACGGCGAGTTTAGAGGAAGAGATGATGATATATGATCAATATTTTAATTGAAAGCGTAGAGAGCATTCAGGATTGAATGATGAATCGCTGTAGGTTTTGGCGGAAAAACAAAATGACGATGTTTTCCACCCACCTTACCAACAAAGAATATTTAAACCACGGCCACCATTTGTAAGTCGTAAGTTGTAAGTTGCAACCCTAACAATTGGGCTTGGGCTTGGGCTTGGCCATACAAGTAGTGATGGGCCAAACCGGCCTGGCCCAGGACCGTCGGAACACCGGAACCGGTTATGGTTTTGGATGGTTTCGAGGGACCGGCCTGACCGGGACCAGGACCGGTTTTTAAAAAAGTAGCCGTTTTTTTAAGTATAGTCGTTATATGACCGTTTTTGGTCTTTTTTGCCTTCTAAATCCTATATATAGGTGTCATGGTTAAAACTACAAAACATAAAAAACGTTTACAGTTCTCAGTTTTAATTATAACAAAAACGCATTTTTAAAGTGTATTTGAGTGACCCAATTATAAGTTTGATAATGTATTAAAAAAATCAGTCATTAAAAAAAATTAAAAACATTTTTTTGGTCCGGACCGGCTAACCATAACCGGTTATAGTAATGCTTGATTGGGCTTTGTATTTTCGAACGGGACCGGTTATGACCGGCACTGTTGAGACCCGAGTCCGGTAAGGCCCGGACCGGCACGGGACCGGTTTTTGGCCATCACTACATACAAGTGTATACCAACCCCCATTTTAGTCTTTTTGGGTGTAAATACCAGATTACCAATGTCTTAAATGGTGTCAGACATAGTGTGGTGGCGACTAGCGAGTAGGGAGGTAAACGAGCCGAACCAAGTTGAATGGTAGGTTATTCAAATTCGGTTTAAAAAAAAAATACTTGACTCGAACTCGAATAGTTTTTTCAATGTAGGGCTCGAGCTCGATTATTTTTGAGTTATCGAGCTCGATGCTCGTTTATTGGCTCGAATTCATGATCTTAACCCGTGCATTAGGTTGAAGTTGATATTTTTTATATTTTTATTGTGTGAATATGAACATATGAGCATGTTCGGTTCGAAAAAGTGTATGCTCAAATGACTCGCCTTGGATTGACTCGACTCGGAAAATTTAATCAAGTTTTCGAACGAGTTGAGTCGAACACTGTTGTTATGAAGTTGGGCTCGTTGAGTTAAATGAGTTTTATTTTGTGTTAGAGATTGACTCGAGCTCAAGACAAACGAGCTTGAGCTCGAGTAGCTCGTTAAAAGCTCGACTTGTTTACACTATAGTGGCGAGGTCAAACTTCAAGCCTTAAGAGTAACGTTTCCGATTTTATCCTCATCCCTCTCTATTTCTGTCGCCTTCCTCACATCATCTGGTCATTGTCTTCCCTCAATTGCTCTGCCTACAGTAATCGATTTCACCTTCTGTTGATTTCATCTCTTGTTGTTGTCAATTTCAGGTACGATTGTCAAAGACTTTCCAGCCTAGTGGTAAAGGCTTGGGCATGGCATAGTCATGAACCCGAGTTCGAGCCCTGGGAGGGGAGTGTTGGCATCATTTAAGTGGGGCCATGTTTAGCCTCCAAATTTGTCGGGGATTAGTCGGGCTTTGGCCCGGACACCTTTACAAAAAAAAAAAAAAAATTCAGGTACGATTTCATCCCTTGTTGCTGTCGATTTGATACGCGGACGAGACTTAGGAAGACCGGATGTGATTGAACTGGACAGACGAAAGTGAGATAGGCAGTCCAAAGTTTTGTAGAAGGTTTAGGGTTTTAATATTATATGAATAATATATCAATCTTGTTCAATATCCTGATTTTTGTTTCAATTATTTTGGTGAGATAGAAAAAAGAACGCATTTCTTTGCCCACTCAAGACATTATGTTGTTTTAGGGGTTGTTTACCCAAATGTTTACCCGGTAAGTGCTTACCAACTCAACACTATAATTTATTTTGATACGTAAGATTTTAATACATCAAAACATATCGAATGCAACAATTTACCGGGTAAGCGCTTACCTGGATAAGAGTCGTCATCTCACTTATCGAGCAAGACTCTCCATTTTTTCCCATCGCTCTTACCCGATAAGATTTTTGGCCCTTGTCATATTCATCCAATGGGAAAATTTATCCGGTAAACACTTACCAAGTAAATGTTTAGTAAACAACCCCTTAATGTCACTCCAAACATGAGATACAAATTTTTGTATTGTCCAATCCCGCATACCGTACATCCCCTTAAACTAAACTAGGATCTTATCTTGTAGCCACCATAGCAACCCCAGCCAGTGGCCGGTAAGCATTTGGGTTGTGACACACCGGTTAAAGCTGAAAAGGATGTACTGAAGATCCCATCTTCTTTAGGTTCAGATACAGGTACCGGCATAACCTTAGTGACCATGGACCTATGATGACCCCAGACCGTTGTAATCACCCAAAGAGATCAGTCAGTGCACATAAACGACCAGTAGTCATCTGGGGGATTAGTCGGTGCACATACACTGCCTGAGATACCCATGGTTACTCAAAAAAACACAATGGCAGGCTCAAAGAGAGTTGGCAAACAAAAACAAGAATCAAACTTAGAAGATCATAACTTCTCACAAACACCAATATCAATACCAAATCCATTTACAAGAAACAAACCAGCAATTTCATCAAACATCCATTAGCTATAGCTCATAGAGCAGCTAGCACACACTGAAAATCTATACAATCAAACCACCACACACAGGAATTTTGCAAATACTACAGCAATCCCATGTTTTTGCTTTATTTAGCACACCCAAATCCAATATATATATATATATATATATATATATATATATATAATTATATGCTCTTGATTATGATAATGATACCAACCTAGTATTGAACTAGGCATTCTTGCTTACCAGGAACCACGGCTGCATCTGCATTGGGTCCGTTGTTCACACCACCAACTTGGTCGATATCTTGATGGTCGTCAGCCACCAACTTCTTCTCGTTAACGCCACAGGAAATGGCGTCGAATATAATTGTTATCACTTCATGAAACCTTTCTTCAGACAAAGAAACCTCTGCAAGAAGCCTCCAAGCTTTTTCCTCCGATGCCCATTCGTAATCCTCCTTCCTTTTCAACACCATATGCCCACTGATTTCCCACACGGCTGGATTCACCTGTGTATCTAGAACCTCGGGACTCACTTCTCCAAGAGCCTGCTTTTCCGCATAACACTGTTTCCATTTACACGTTAACATCACATTAAAACCAAACCAAACAAACCCAATATGTCCCACCTAGAGTGCCACAAGGGTTGTGGCGTAGTGGTTGAGGCCCGGGGGAGGTGGTGGAATATTCCATCTGCCATTGGTTCAATTCCAAGCGTCCACAACAATTGTGGCCACTGAGTTTATCAGGGCTGATGTCTTACAATCACAATTTGCCAAGATTAGTCTAGGAATAGCCTGGGACACCCTTCCCAAAAAAATGTCCCACCTACAAGTGGGGTTTAGGAGGGTGAGATGTACCCAGATTCTGGTTGTGTTTTTTATCTGTTTGAAATGCTAACCAACCGGAACTAGAGGCGGACCTAGATTTTTTTCAATTTATGACATCATTGGACTATAAAAAACAAAGCTACGGATATTTTTTTTCCAAATCCTCATTGGTCTGTTGGTTAGTTCCTTGCTTTTTATATGTGAGGTCCTCTGTTTGAGTCTTTTATCCCAAAAAATTTCAAAAACATAATAAACCTGAAACTAAAAGCTAAGAATTGAGAAAAATGAAAATGATACGAATGGGATTCGAACCCGCATCTGGAAGGGGATAAAAGACCTTGCAAACCAACACTATCAAAAGAAACTTGTGTTATTATTGTAGTTTCAAGGAATATACGGTTGCACCCAACAAGATAATACGGTGGCACCTTTCACGATCCTAGTTTTTTTACACTATGTTGGAGGAACGAAGTGGTGGCCCGTGCCACCGTATGGACCATAGTGGGCCCGCCCCTGACTGGAACTAAAATTTTTACCTGAGGAAGGACAAAGATGCATCTCCCGGAATCTGAAATTAGCACATTGTAAGGTATATTGTTGTTTTGAAGGCATATGCAGGAGTCAGCGACAACATTGGATAAATCTTCAAGAGAATTTCCACCCTCAAACACAAGACCTTTAACAGGATAGTTGAAAATCTCAGAAATCAGAACCCCACCATTGAACTCACTGATCTTTCTAGTGGGAGCTTTCTCAATTGGAAATGGCACAGCCAAGTAGTAAGCCTGAAGCAAGATGTCAAAATATAGATATATCTAATCATGTTACAAAACCTGCAAAGCTATGGTTTCCTAGAACTTGATACATAAAGTTCATATCAATAACCATTACCACCTCATTTACAAGCAAAACTCTAATCTTTTTCTAAATAACACGTCCAAATTCATCATGAATGTGTGATTCATGATAAATAACACGTCCAAATTCATCATGAATGTGTGATTCATGATGAATATCCATCATGAATGTGTGATTCATGATGAATATCCATCCTGAATTTGTTATTCATGATGAATATTCATGTTCCTGGATTCCTAACGGAACTTTCCTATATATATATATATATATATATATATTCATATATATAGAGAGAGAGTCGGGTTCATACAAGAACAACAACCAAATAAGAGAATAAGAAAACGGTCGAATCACATGTGATTCTACACTAAAATCATGTGTAAAATCACATGTGATTCATGCGACTTTGGCGGTTGCGGCCCACGTCGCCGGCACACCTTTATGTTAACTGTTAGTGTAAAATCACATGTTATTTTGCAAGTGATTTGGCCGTTTTCATGTTCTTTTATTTAGTTATTGTTCTTGTTTGAGCCTCTCTCTCTCTCTATATATATATATAGCACACTAATGTGGCTGACAACATTATTGAATTTCAAGAAGTAACTTATATCATGTTGAATCATACATGCTGCTTCTTCAAATATCTAATTTGGTTTTTTCTTTCTAAAAGCAAATTTCAGAAAAATCCCATTATAATACAAGACAGGAAGATACCGACCTGGAAGTGAAGATGATTGATAGTAGCAAATGCACCCAAGCTATTGTAACCTAGACGAAAGTGTGGACTTGCAGCCTCACGTGCCATATACAGTGCAAGCAATAAGCTTTCATGGTCAATCCTTTGAGGTAAACGTTCAAGTATTCGAGGAATCAGAAGTACGTGCCCGTATTCAATCGGACTAACCTATTGGTTTCAAATACAAAACAATTAACAGATTGTTTATGATAAAGATTTTCATTTGTGTAAGGAACGGACAATTAAACAATCAAGAAAACATACATTAATGGCAACAACACTTGGGGATTTGCCAAGATCAACAGAAGCATTTGGATGGAAACTGACTTCATTATCTTCACTTGCTTCAAACTGAAAGAGCACCTCCTCCTGTCCAACTTTGGTAAAGTTGAACTTGTTCTCATCAAAGGGCTGCAGCACCTTATCAACTTGGAACTCAGTGGGACGCTTCTTCAGGTGGCGACCCTCGTTCAGCTGAGCAACAAAGCCATGTTCACCTGGAATCACCTGTAAAATATCATAAAATAGTATAATTAAGAGACAATTAGAATTACATTTTCAGTTTGTTTTAAAAGATTCATGAAATAGCAAGAAACTGATGAGTACCTTAGTTGCACAGGCAGTAACATCATAACGAAAAAGTCCCCTTTCCATGCGATCCTCCCACTGCAATTTATATACAACAATTTTGTTAGCAGCCTAATGGGACTGGCAGCTTATTCAGTCACTATACAAGTATACATGACTGTTCTGTTTGGTAGTAGCTTAATGATATAGAAAGTAGCTTGTTCATTAAGCTTCCAGGGGAAGCTTTATTTATGAATCCAAGTTTTTTCCTAACCTGCCCCTCCCAATTGAAAAACACACTACTTCCATCTATGAATCACACACTCCCCAACAAAAGCCTTCCCAATCTATACAAGAACAGCTTACCTTCCCAATCTATACAAGAACAGCTCTGTCCATACAGAACTTTGAGCTTGTTTGTTAGCAGCTTAATGAGCTTAATGGGACTCGCAGCTTATCCGGTCAGCTACATATTACTGTTTGGTAGAGGCTTAATTATATAGAAGGTGGTTTATTCAGTAAGCTTTCTGGGGGAGCTTTATGCAGAGAGCCAAGTTTTTCCTAAACCTTCCTTCCAAATTAAAAACAAGTTTATTCCTTCTATGGGAAAACCCTCCTAAACAAAAACCTTTCTCAGACTATACAGACAGATTAATGCACATAGACATCTTTAACGGAAAACCAACCAAACAGCCCTGGAGAACCAATCAAACAACCCCTTAGCCAAAACCAATCATTAAAACCCCAAAAAACACAAATTTGAGTTTTCAATACTACCTCTCCTAGAAGAAGGGAGTCCAAGAAGGAAAAAGGGAACTCGATTTTGTCGCATGAATCAACCTTCTTGTTGGATTTTGGAAAAGCATACAAAGGTAGCTTAGCCCCTGTATCGAACCCCAAGATATTGAAAACTAATCATGTCAGTAAACAAAACAGGTATATTTAGAAGCTCAATTCTGCAAATAGAAACAATTATTTCGAAAAAGGGTAATTAAAACGGACGCAATTGAAAAAATACCTGTTATGCAACAGTTTCTCAGGCAATTACGGCCGCAACCACGGGTTGCACCGCCATCCTCAGCCTCCTCTTTCTGGTAATTGGAAAGAATAGTAGGAACCCTCTTGATCCTCAACATCTTCTTGGATTAATTGATTGATTTAAGTAGACAACAGCGATCACGAAAGCAAATCTTCACAATTTTATATGATAATAATAGATATATATACTTAGAACCCTAGGCCTAAACCTAACCTAATCTACGAGAAGGACGAAGAAGGCTGAACCGCCGCCGGCGAGAAATAGGAGGTCTGAAGGACTACCGCCTTCGGACGGCAAAGCGCCACGTCCACCGTGCGTCGAAGGGTTGCTCTCAATCGTTATTGCACCCTTCCGGCGTACTGATCGGACATGTACGAGGGGCCGCGTTGCTCCGTGTATAGCCGTGATGTCTGCAACTTGTCGTTCCAGGGTTTTACCCCAACCCTTTTTTGTTGTTCTTCTTCTTCTTCTCTCTCACAAACGCAAAGCAAAAACTCTGTTGGAAGGAATTTCCGATTGTGGAATTGGGTAGGGCGATCGGCAACAATGGAGGTCAGGCTGATTTGTTTGAACGAGATTGAAAAGATGATCAGATGGTAGAAATGAGAGGATGAGAGTTGTTGAATTATATAGGTGGGGATAAGACCAACGATTTCTATAGTGAAAATAATTAAAATAGCTATTGGTGTTTTCTATTAAATGGTTTGGTATATAATGATTAAGTTGCAATTGTTTTTTTGTAGTTGTTAAATGGTTTGGTGCAAAAAGATTAAGTGGTCAGAACGATTAAGAGGCTTTCATGATATAGTGTAAAATGAAATATAATTATTTGGTAATTATTTACAACGGAATTAGGACGTTGAATGGTTAAGAGAGGTCCATGATACAAAATCATTCAGAGGGTTTTAAAACCATTAAGAGGCATACTATTTTTTTGCCAAACAAGATTCACCTCTTAACAATTCAAATGTTGCTTTTTAATGAAACTATTAAGAGGTAAACAAACAACCCCTAAACCATTTAGTAGACCATACTAGAGCAGTACTTCATGCATACAAGATGGTTTTTAAAAGATTTTATTAAATGTTTTATAATATAGTATAGATTTACTTTTGGGAAATTGACCAAAATAGTTAATTTCTTCAATCAAATTCACTTTTTAGTCATTTTTCAATTGAATTCTTATCTGTGTAAACTCGATTTACAGATTAACAAAAAAAGAAAAACAAATATTCATGCGAATTTGTGTAATTTGAGTAAAGTATTTACATAAGGATCTTTATTTGTGTAAATAATTTGAGTAAGGGGGTCGTTTACCAAATGTTTATCCGGGTAAATGCTTATCAAGTCAGTTACCTTACCGGATGAATATGGTAAGGACCAAGAATCTTACCCGGTAAGAACGAGACAATGACCAAGAGTCTTACCCGGTAAGTGAAGACGAAGACTCTTACTAAGCGCTTACCGGGTAAATTGTTGCATACGATGTCATTTTGGTGGATTAAAATCTTACCCGGTAAGTGAATAGTAATGTTAAATTTTACCGGTAAGCACTTATCTGGTAAGTGTTTTGTAAACGACCCCTAAATAAATTTTTTTAAACTCGGGTAAGCCCTTACTCGTGTAAGAATAACTAACATGTTTAATTAAGCACATAAGTAATTTAACCCGTATCAAACTAGTAATCTCTGAATTACACTTCTTTCCTTTTTTTTATCCCGAAACGATGAATTCAGCTCAAATAAATATTGAATACCTGAGTAGGATTTTTCTGAAATGATGAAATAATTGTAGACGTAATTTCATCTGAAACATACTCAGACAGTTTTCAAATTTTTGGTTATATATGATTACAGTGTAACTGATTTAGTAAAAATTCAAAATATGTTTACTTTAACTCTGACATACTCATTAGAGCTGTAACATCCATGTACATTTTTATATTAATCGGTATATTTAACCCGTTATGCAAGCCGACTAATCTCAGGGCTACCACCTGATTTGCGGGTAGCCCGAAGTCATCACAGTTGAACATTCGTGACCACAAGTGGATTTTTATTCCTACTTGGATTTGAACCTGGGACCTTCAGATACTTTTAACCTTAGTAGTCTAAGCTCAAACCAATCAGACGCCACATTGTGGTTGACATCCATATCCTTTGAGATCAAGAAAACAAAGGTTAAAATTGTCTAGACGAGGGATACCATTTATATCAGCGTTGGGTCCGAACGAGAAATACCATTTACGCCCCTAACAGAGGAGTGTGAAATTTTCACATCACTGCGTTTCCGACAGGGATCAGAATGGTATTTTTCGTTCCCGATCCTCAAACCTGGAGTATCTAGAAGCTTAGAAAAAACCAAAGGTGGGCCAGGGCAAACACCATCCCTAAGTACTTGGAAAATGCATCTAATTAATTTTATTAATATTAATAAATTCATAAAATTGACTATGATTAGCATCTTTTATTTTTAATACTAGTCATTACAAAACATGTCACAATCAATTGATTATTTAGTTTTTGAGACTCTAATAATCAATTTCAGAAAACATGCCCACACAATCCTAATTTTCAAAGGAAAATTTGAGTTTCTATGCTTATTGGGGGCAGGGACAGACCTATAGTGGTGCATACGGTGGCACGTGTCACCGTGTTATTCCTCCATTGAAGGGTAAAAAGTTTTAGTTTCGTGAAAGATGCAATCGTATTTATTTTGTTATGTGTCACCGCATGTATTTTGAAATTACAATGAGAACAAGATTTATTTGGTATGGTTGGTTTGTAAGACTTTTATTCCACCCCAGATCAAAGTTCGAATCCTGTTAGTATCATTTTTTAGTCAAATAGTGCCACCTCTTGGGGGGGAAAATCGTATATTTGTTTCTTATAGTCAAACGGTGTCATCATTTGAAATTTTTTTCCCTAAATTTTTTTTGCTTATAGTCAAATGGTGTCACCGTTTGAAAAAGAAATTGGATTCGACCCTGATTGAGAAACATATAGATCCTAAATCTCTCATGTTGTCCTCTTTCAAAAATATGTTAAATTGTTTATTTTCTTCCCAAAATACCCTCATTTGTTTTCCTAACTACCCACCTCGTGGCACCAAACGGACCCGAGTCGATACAGTTGGGGAAAGGCTTGCCGCAACAAGATGGAATAGGAAGACCGTGGATGTGAGGAATGTGAATGCTGACGTCACATGGTTTATAAGCCTCTCGTTGGGTTCGATGATGACGTAAGTTTCCCATTAACCATGTGTTAGTATGTTTTTAAGACGTATACCTGCTTGTGTTTATCCAAATATGGCATATTAAAGTCATGTTGTTGATGCTTCGTGAGCGTTTTCACATTTTCCCACATGTATATTGGCAAAACGCCAACGTGTTCAATTTCGGTTCGTATACAAACATACTTGGCCGAGTCAACGTTTCAACCGAACATGTATCGAGAAATTCATTTTCACCAGACGTTTGAACACTCGAGAACATTGAATCTTATAATTCGGGACAAATACATCTCTATGATTTTGGAAAACACGTTGTCGCTATGCATGGTTTCGTTCATTTGTTCACAAAACCATTTCTGGACGATGAAACGTATAATTTCACAAGTATAGTAATTGGAAAGCTTCATGCTTTATTGGTCTTATATTTGAAGCTTTCAACGTAATTTCTAGTACATGTGCACGTATCACATGACCGCACACTTTAAATCCGTGTCTGGATGCTCGACCAGCTTCTAGCACAAAAGTCAGTATTTGTGTCCAACTTCATCTGCCTCAAATGTACAAATATACAGTTAACTTGAAGTCTTGAAATATAAACCTCCATTATACCCCACACATACGTTACTGCTTTTCTGTGTGCATCTTAATGCCGTTCCGTAACTCATATCAACCCCAAAAATAGTCTCTTCCATGACATATTCATTCTTGATTAGATGACCAACTACCCGTGGTGACGACCAACTGTCCAGAGGGGTATTTTAGGGAAAAATGAAAAGTCAAGTATATTTTTCAGAGATGATAAAATGTGAGCATATTTGGGATTATAGGCCCTCAATTGAGCACGAGATCTCAAATTTCCCTTTCGAAATGAAATAATTATCAGCCCTCATAAAAGACGAAATGGTTAGATAAACGGTCACTTTAACCCTTTTTTCTTATTTCTTTCCTAACAACTATGACATTTAGCACATATGAACCTGTAGTGTTTATAACACGTAATAGAATTTAAAATTGTTTTTGCTTATTAGTTTTTGCACATATACTACTTATACTAGAAGGGTACCCGTGCAATGCAGTTAGATACATCTCAATTTTAATGTTTCGCTTTATTCAGTCCCCTGTCGATGTTATGATACGGTTTCATGTGGTTTTGAGAAAAACGATAATGTTTTTGTTTTTGAATAAAATATAAATTTGAAGATACCTTAGAATTTTTAAAAAAATACATCGATATTAGTATCAAATCAACTATTTAAAAGTTCTTGTTTTGTTGTGTAATTTCTTTAATTCAATTTTTTTAATTATAATTCAATTGAAGTTTAATAACGAAGTAATTTATTTTTGATTTAATAATATAATTTTTTTATAAAGATAATGATTAAACATTCTGTTAGAACACAATGATTATCCTAATTACATTTTAGATTTTTTATATTTAAAATAAATGTTTATCCGGTATTTAATTATGTTTATCTGCAGTTAGTTACACGAATTCAAGCAAGGACTTTAATAAGTTGTACTTATGCATTATTTACTTGTAATCTTGAATTTTAAGTAATATGCATTAATAAACAATACTTTATGTATAAAAAATGGTTTTTAAGAGTTTTTGTCAAATGCTTTATAATACAGTATAGATTAACCCAGTTGTTAAAAAATAATGCATCCAAAAAGATGGGTGAATAGATGTACATGTTTAATTTGATTGTTTAAATAAAGGGTAAATTGCATGAAAAAGTACCGTACTTTAACTTGATTCATATTTTGGTAACGTACAATTTTATTTCTGAATGCTTTATTTTATTAGAATAAAGAGAGTTAAAATACATTGGTTGTAGAAAAATGAATATATAAGTTTGAATTCGATATAAAGTGTTAAAAGGTATCACAATAATTATGGTACAATTTTATTTTTGAATGTTTTATTATGTTATAATGAAAAATCCAGTAAAATTGTGACATGGAACGAGGCTACAGTAGAAAATTATCAAATTATGTTTTAGTTAAAAAAATGGGAAATTATCATTTTTTTTTCCTTCTATGAATATCCCGAGTCCTCAAAAAATGTAATAGAAGATAAATAATTAACTGTTTACAAAAATAATCTGTAATCTTCAAAATGAAAATAACAGAATTACCAATCTGAGATATCTAGATCGACTTCAAAGTCCATACTGTGTGGAAAATTGAGGGAGTAATTCAAAATGAAAACATACCATTTCCACGTTTTGTATATCCAGTCTCATGAAGATATGGGAGCATCTAATTAGTTTTCTCGGAGCTTCAGAGATGAATGAAACACACCAGCAACTGATTTTGCCATAGATTTTTCTTGTTCTTCCTTATATGGTTTCTCTAACCTACTTCAGTTTGCTTCTAATCGCAGACAACAGAGTGGATAGAGAGATCGAGAAAATAGAAGTAAAACAAACATAATTATTGTTTCATATCTTTCTATTAGATGCATAGAAAGATAGAGGGAGGCGTACCGCCAGCTATACTGTTAATTCATAATTTCTTATCGGGATCGAGAGATGGAGAAGAGCAAAGAAGTTTGTGATAGAAAGATGTAGAAGAGAAGGAATTGTAACGGTAGAAGATGAATAGTAAAAGTTTTAAATTAAATATAAAACCTAAAATAAAAGGAAAAAGGAAGACATGAATATCAGTATAAGGAGACGTCATGTCAACATTGTATGTTTCTTTTTTTATAGATAAAGATTTAAAGGTTTATTTGATCATTATATGTAACTTATATATATAAAGTAAATGAAAGGTTTATTCATTTAATGATATGTTTTTATTTAAAAATAATTCAAAAATTGAAAAAAATAGCAACTAATGATTCTAGCTCTTTCAAGATGCCACATCATCTTTTGATGATTCTCCTTTATATAGATACTAATAAACAAACCGTGCAATAACGAAACTAAGTGATTGGAGCTTGAAGATTTGTTTGAATCTCAAGCGTACGGGCAAAGGGTCCCATGTGACTCGGTTTCTTTTTTGGTCCCAAACGAACTACATGTGATATGGAGCGATACACATGTCGTTTTACTGAAAAATCGACGACTATTTATGGTCTTCAGTGGATATTGATATGTGCTTGTGACCGTAATTTGACATTTAGGAAGTTGGAATATAATCACTGTATTTTCATATCTGATTCTAGATAAGGTGGTTGAAGTTGAAACCTCATTATCATCAAACCGGCAAAGATACCAGACGTAGGTCACATAAGGGGGTCATTATATTGGTCCACTAGATTCCATCTTATTAGAAAAGCTCAAAAAAGCCATCTCTATATATCCACAACGAAACTTCCTCGAAGACACTTTCTCTGTGACGTGATATGTCTTTTTTTTCCTTATACGATATTTATGTACTGCAAAACTCACACATACTCCTCGCTTTTCGTGATGCTTGAACGTTATGGGATCTGAACTGGGGTACTGCTGAATCAAGTACCCTTTAACTCAGATTGATACTGTTGGCAATAATGTTCGATGATTTTGAGTTTTATCAACACAGATTAATCGTTTATCATCAATGAAAACGATGCTTGTATGCTACCTTTCCACAAATATGCGTTAATGATTTATGTGGCTCTACAACAATAAAAAGTTATCAATAGAAATAACAGCCACCATGTGTCTGTGGACCTACAACCATGTGCATCAACAATCAAGCTTTCTACTGTTTATTTGGTAACCGTGGGCAGTGACAGATCCAAGAATATTAATGGGGTGGGGGCACGTTGGCCATATGGGACTGGAGGAAACCATGTAAGATAAGGGTAAAAATAGAAAATTTAATCTAGTCAACAAAGGTTTTTGGTTTTTGATTGAGGGTCTTTCCCCCCAGTGCTTAAAGGCTAGATCCGCCCCTGACCGTGGGTATCTGGACCAACTTATGTCCATGTTGACTAATCATACGTGGACAAATTTTCTAATGTCTTATCAATTAAGCTACCCCTCTTAGGGTTCTTTTTACAATCCATTTTGCCATGTTTTTTCTTTATAGAATCACTGATATATTTGATATAACACACTTTTATATAAAATTCACAGACTTTAAAAGAAATCAGAACACAAAATTTCAAACAATTTTTTTGTCAGAACCCTTTTATGTGTCGAATGACTTACGTTATGATCAATCAGATATACAGTGAAACAAGCTTGATAAAGTGTTACAAGTCATAACACGAACGTTGTATTTGATATAAGAATAAGTAAATCTACAAGCATACTCATTAAACCGTATATTCATAGAAAACGGGAAGAAAAAAAATCAACCGACTAATGTTTGTGAATCCTCATGGAAGTATATGCTTATCAGCCATTACTAAGGGGCTATTTAGTTAGTTTTTTTTTTATCAAGTCATGTATGAATAAAGTTGTCTGTATGGATTAATCTGTCTGTATAGATTGAGAAAATTTTTATCTGGGGTTTTTTTTTCACAGAGAAAAAACATGTTTTTAATTGGGATGAACAAGTATTGAAAAAAAAACTTGGTTTTATGTGTAAAGCTCCGTATTGGAAGCTTATTGGATAAATCATTTTATATATCATTAAGCCCGCTACCAAAAGAGTTATATATAAATTAAATAAGCTTTAAGTACCATCTAAAAACATAAAAGTATAAATAATTAATGCATTAAAAATTACAATTTGTTGATTTTTTTTGGTTGAAAACATATCCAAAAATAATAATCTCCGTCTCAAATTTTCAAGTCTCATTTATGTTCACCAATCACATGAACATACATTATCAAAGAGAGAGTGTAAACTTAAATTAAATAAATTTAAAATATACTAGAAGAGTACATGCGCAATGCAACGAGACACATCTCGATTTTAATATTTTAATTTTATTATGTGTCTCTGTCGATGTTATAATACGATTTTATGTGTTTTTAAGAAAGCAATAATGATTTTTATTTTTGAATAAAATATAAATTTGAAAAAAAAAATATCAATGTTAATATCAAATCAACTATTTAAAAGTTCTCATTTTTTATGTAATTTCTTTAATTTTTTATTATTATAATTTAATTTAARTTTAATAATRAAATAATTTATTTTTRGTTTAATAATATAACATTTTATAAAGATAATAATTAAGTATTCTGTTAAAACTCAATGATTATCCTAATTATATTTTAGATTTTTTATATTTAAAATGAGATGTTTATCCTGTATTTGATTATGTTTATGTATAGTTAGTTACACGAATTCAAATATGAAGCTTTAATAAGTTATACTTACGCACAATCTATTTGTAATCTTGAGTTTTAAGTAATATGCATTAATAAACAGTATCTTACGCATAAAAAGTGGTTTTTAAGAGTTTTTGTCAAATGCTTTATAATATAGTATTGATAAAACTTGATGTGTCTTAGTGCTTGTTTGTTAGCAGATTAAAGAGCTTAATGAGACTTACAGCTTATTCGGTATGATATATATGACTATTTGGTAATGGTTTAATAAAAAAGAAAGAAGCTTATTCAGTGAAATTACAAGAGGAAACTTTATGTAGAAAGTCAAGTTTTTTTTTTCCTTCCAAACATGTCTCTTCAAATTAAAAAACATGCTCATTCTATCTATGCAAAAACTCTTTCAAACATAACTCTTTCCAATCTATATAGACATATTAGACATACAGATTAATATAGGGATACATTTTTATCTATACAGAACTTAATGAAAGTCAACCAAAACACCCCCTTAATTTCATCGATGGGACAAGATTAAGGGGTTGTTTGTTTACTTTTTAATAGTTCTATTAAGAGACAGTCTCTGAATCGTTAAGAGATAAATCTTGTTTGACAAAATAAAAATAAAAAAATCCGGCCTCTTAATGGTTCTAAAACCCTCTAAATGATTTTGTATCCTAGGCCTCTTTTAACCATTCAGTACCCTAATTTCATTGTAAAAAATTACCGAACAATTATATTTCATGTTGCATTATATCATGAGAGCCTCTTAATCATTCTTACCACTTAATCATTCTATATCAAACCATTCAGCAACCGTCAAATAACCCCTAAGACATAAGGTTATGGGACAATAGATTTTTACTGACGAAAACATTATCTGTTTGTGGGGCCCATTCAAGAAACCTGATTGGCTTATGGCTTCACTACATATACCAAATGGATAACATCATGTCTCTTCTTTTTCTTTTCACAATAAAATAACAATTTTATTTTATTTTATTTTATTTCCACATAGTAATCAACACATGAATTTATATTTGTATTATAACAACAATCTTATATTGTCTGAAGGTCACATGTTCAAATCCAAAGAGGAATAAAAATCATTTTATGACTACGGATGTTCATATGTAGTGACTTCGGACTACCCGTAAAACAGATGTTAGCCTTAGTCAGCTCCGATGACGGGTTGGATATCCAGGTTAATAAAAAAACAATCTTATATTATTATGTTACTTTCATACCAAACACCACCTAAATTATTTGTTAAAAGAATAACCTTAATGTATTGTCACTTTCTTGCATTAATTATTTGTATATGTTGTTTTATCTTTTTTATTTTATTTTATCATAATAACAAAACTGGTATTATAAAAATGTTCTATAAAATAACGCAAACATTTTTCTTAGTTCTCGCATTTAGTGCCACATATGGGTTGCGTTAATCAGGTTGAAGACATTTAAACAATACAACCTAATGTTTGCGATCTGAAAAATCTCAATCCAACTCAAACAAAACCACAACCCGACTTAAATTACGAGTTAAAGCTTTAGTACATCATTTTACAATCTAGCTAAGCGATTGTGGTTACACGAAGTAAAATCAAAATGAGAACATTTGCATGAGACTTTGCCCAAAATACATAACATATAACAGGTCATGGGTTTCGACCCTGAACCCTCCTCCCACTAGCCTCCACCACTGAGTGAGACAAAAAGTGCTCCCTCATATTGGTGCCCTTGAGGCTTGAAGATAGGTTCCGTGTGTGACCAGTTGTGATTGCTGGTAATGAACTCTTTACCCTAATTAAGGCTAACAACTATGTATACTAGTTAATAACTTAACAGTCATATTAAATTCAGAAGACATCCGGTTCATTTCACAAACAAGAAATTAACAACAAAAAGACCAAATTCAAAAAATGGTCCACATATGGCCATAAGGGGATGGGATGGGTCATGACTTTCCCTACATATTTTGAATGGATCTCAACTTTTTTTTTATAAGATAATATATATTACTTCACTTTTATAAGAGCAACGATAGATATTTTTGTCTGTTTTATATGGGTCGAACATGGAGTACCAACACAAATAGCTACGTCACTAACACTAATTATTAAGCGTCTTCTTTTTGTCGTCATTTGGACGATGAATAATTTGTTTGTGAAAGGGCAAATTGCATGAAAAAATAACGTACTTTAACTTGATTCATATTTTGAGTAACATACTTTCAAAATTTTCATTTTGGTACGTAAGATGTAAAGTTTTAAACATTTAAGTATCCGAGTAATAGGTAGAGATATTAACCGATTATCATGTTGATGTGGTATCCAACTCAGTATTATTTGCTAACATAGTTAGTGACATAATTTTTTTTTAATCTAGAATTAGTCTTCAACCAGTTATTCGGATACTTAAATGTTTAAAACTTTACATCTAAGGTACTAAAATGAAAGTTTTGAAAATACGTTAAAATAAGAATTAAGTTAAATTACGTAATTTTTTCATGTAATTTATCATTTAAAAAAAAATACACTACTTTGCTTTTTTATTTATAAAGTGATCATTGTGTGACATTAATGACTTCCATTACATTTTAATTTTATTAACACATTTTAAATACTTGATCTAAGAAATTAGATGCATACATAACATGTAGGGGCAGGACGGGGCGATTTTGTTCAAATACAGTACAGATCCCGGGTTCAATCACTGAATGAGTAAGAAAATGTCTCCTTACATTGATGTCTTTGAAGACGATTCCGTGTGGAATCGATTAGGATTGTTAGTTAAAGTAGACAAATTGCATGAAGAGGGAACACATTTTGTTTTAGGGGCCGTTTACCTAAATGTTTACCCGGTAAGCTCTTAACGTTAGGAGTTAACGTTGTAATATGTTTTACCGGGTAAGATTGTAGTACATCAAAATGATATCGTATGCAACAATTTATCCGGTAAGCGCTTAACCTAATAAGAGTCGTCACATTCACTTACCGAGTAAAACCCTTCATCTTTATCATTGCTCTTACCGGGTAAGATATTTGACCCTTATCATATTCATTCGGTAAGGAAAATTACCCGATAAACACTTACTGGATAAACGTTTAGTAAATGGTCCCTTAGTTTCCACTTTGAACAACATATTTGGAAAAAAAAATTATTACTGAAAAAATGTCATCAAATATTTAAGTACTACTCTTTCAGAAAGAAAACATTAAAGTACTTTTCTTAATCTAGCTACTGGTAAATACTTTTAAGGTTACAAATTACTTGTATGTACATGTGTATACCATCCAGATGAACTTATTAGGGTGTTCATCAAAAAAAACTTGCGGTTTTTAGCTAAACCTGACCCTATATAGAGGAAGGATCAAATAGAAAGTTAAATATTTTGCAAGAAGACTAGAAGTTCCAATATCATATATGATTACATTCCTTTAGGTTTGTTTAGTCATATATGATTAAGCTTTTGCATCATGCATTTAATCATATATGATACCATAAACTTCTCGTCTTTTTGCAAAATGTTTAGTTTCTCGTTTCAACATACCCTATATATATATAGACAACGGATCGTGTAAAAATAGAAGTTAAAGTGAGAAATGTAAGACTGAATTTAGACCTTTGATCATTTTTAATCTCATCCTCACCCCATGAATTGCGCTTCTAACAGGAATTGACCTGGTACATCTCATTAGTGTGATCTCTTATTAGAATTGAACCAAGGTTGAAGATCCTTCTCACCAGAATCTAACTCTCTCTCTATATATACACTGTGTATATAAGGGTTGGGTTCAGATGATAATAGAAGTAATGATAAAAAGTTATGGTAAGAGAGATAAGAAAAGAACTCCACACTTGGATCAATCCTAATTGAAGATCAACACTAATACGGTGCACCAACATGCACCAAATCAATTCCTGTGATATGCGCCAATTCATAGGGTGGGTGTGAGATTAAAAGTGATCAAGGGTCCAAATCCATTCTTTCGCTTCTCAATTTAACTCATATTCTCACACGATCCTTCGTCTTGTATATATATATCAATTTAGTATATATAAATATTTGAGTCTAAATATAATTCCGCATCGGGGCTTACTCCTCGAGACCCGATTCCGCCTTTTAAATCCTTGTATCCATCTCCTCCCAACTCCATGGAATTCTCACTTTTGCTCAACAAAAAGGGAGGAAATCAAAATGGTTAATATCAACAAAATTCTACTGCACAGGATTAGACATGCTTTTCTAAAGAGATGATAATACTTGACCTCTTTGTGGTTTGTTAGTTACACTTGCACACTCATATATATCCGGATTCTCGCAGTGCACAAAGCATTGCCACGGCCGCAGAACTCTCTGCTTCCTTAACTCTCGACTTCTCATCTCCCACCACACCAAGAATCACGTCACAAACTTTAATTGTAACCGACGATATATATCTTCTTTCGTGTGCAGGTCCCGACTGACTCTCAATTCTGCAGCCCAAACCAAAACAGAGAGATGAAATGAGTTGCAATAATGAATTCTTACTCCTAGTATTGCTTGAGGGTTCAGTCGACAAGTGAATCTAAACCGGATCAAAGACTTATCCCAAAACTAACTAAGGAATCAAGCCTTCAAACACTGACCGCTCCGTGGGTACAAGATCGAAAAGAATGCATTGGATGGATGCGTGGGCGGATACGATCTAAAACGGTTCCACATTCAAGAAAGAACAGGAGATGTCTTCCTCATAGGCCATTTGACTATCTATCCCCGCTAGCAAGACTGACAACTACTACAAAGAAGTTTTGAAGGCATTGCACGCTAGTACGGGATAGGCGAAGGTTTGGTAGAGCGTTCAACTGGTCCACGACAGGATAGGTGAGGAATCACTCCTTCCTTTCCGCCGCGTCCTTCCTTGTGTGTCGGAGATGAGGATCGATTTAGTGCTGAAAGCCTTAAAAGCATCCTTACCTTCTTGGGATTCCATGGACCAAGATCTGGTTTACCCCCAAACTGACACAGGTGAACAAGTAGAGTATACTAGGGATAGTGGATTTATACACTATTATATCAGATACATGATACATCAAACACCACCACTGCTTAATGAGCTTAATGGGACTCGGAACTTATTTGGTCAATTATACATGACTGTTTGGTAGTGATTTAATGATATAGAAAGTGGCTTATTCAGTAAGCTTCTTGGGGGGGAGCTTTATACAGAAAGCCAAGTTGTTTCCAAGCCTGTGCCTCCCGATTAAATAACACGCTCATTCCATCTATGAAAACAAAAATCTTCACAATCTATACAAACAGATTAATCCACGCAGACAGTTTTATCCATACAGGACTTGATGGAACACGAACCAAACAGCCTCTCCGGTCCAAATTTTTTACCAAAGTTTGGATAAGCAATTGAGGTTGGACATGGGGGTCTTAGTTCTGAGGACATTAAAAAAGGAAACTGGACAGGTTGAGAACCCCCCCCCCCCAAAAAAAAACCCAAAAATGGGGCTGGAAGTTTAGGTTGGGATGTGCTTTTGCCTTACTTTCCCTGTGTGGGTAGCATTGTGTTACCTTAACTTCTGTATGTGTTCCATGTACCTGTTAGCTATTTTTTCCTACTAATTTTTCTTGTGCTTCATTCACCATATGTTAATCTTCATTCGTGCTAGATGTTTGCTCTTACTTTTGCACATGTTAGGGGTCTTCACGAAAACAATCACTCTACTATTTGGGGTAGAGGTCAAGTCTGCGTACATCTCAACGCTCCCAGCCCTTGCTTTCGAGTGGGATTTACTAGATCTGATTGGTTTGATCTTGTTAATTGTAATATCTGATGTAGCCCATTTGTCAAACCAGTCACGACTTTGGATGGATATGTGGATTTGTGGGTATCCATTAATAGCCCTATATCTGACAGTTTCTTAACCTAACTCCCAATTTCTGTGGATTAACCTGTTTGTATGGATTGGAAAGGTTTTTGTCTGGAAGGGTTTTTTCACAAATGGAAGGAGAGCGTGTTTTTAATTGGGAGGGGCGGGTTTGGAAAAACTTGGCTATCTACATAAAGCTTCCCCCTAGAAGCTTACTGAATAAGCCACTTCCCATATCATTAAGCCAACTACCAAACACACATGTATAGTTGACTGAATTAAGCTCATTAAGCTGCTAACAAATACACCCTTAAAGTCTACCTCTAGAATGATACTGCCAGCACAAATGACCGAAAGGTGAACATGACATTAAACGGATATATGATCTATCTGGTTTCTTATTGCTTTCAACATTTTTAAGTAATGCAGCTCGATTATCTTCCTCCTTAATTAATCTAAATGCCTAATAAGTATAGATTTGCAATGAATTACTAATCTAAATATGGCCTATTGCAATTCTATATACAACATGATGGAAAATATTATATTATTTACCATAATAGAACATGCATGAATAGAAACTGCAAAAACCACTTACTAATGATGGAAAAAAAAATTAAATTGTTTACTTTAATACCACATGCATGTATAAAAACTGTAAAACCACTTACTATGAAAAAGACGGGAAATTGGCCACATTAAAATTACCTTTAGGGAGGTCAGTTTGATATCTAAAAACTTTTTTTTTGGCGTCAAAGACATTTGGTGCATTGCGCGGACGGAGGATCTATCATCTTTTCTCGTTTTCCTTTTTCAAAAAATGATCTTGGAGGTTGTATAATATTTGGGCTCCTATAGTATGGCGCCCTTGGGCCTTCTGATACTACTCATTTGATATTCATCAGAAGTTACTAACCAACTATGTAACTTAAACTTTGTAACATGTTCCTACCCTTCCCAACCCTACCTCTGTGTGGAATATACTGGATTTGTTTGGTTTTTATGTTAGGAACAGAGATAATCATATGATAAACTATCATCAGGACACGAATTGCTAAAACTTAAAGATAACATTTTATATAACATAGAACAATCGCATACCTGTAAATCGGCTTGGACCACCTTTTCTTATTGCAAAGCTCGTGTACTCTCTGCTTCGCACTTTCAACCTCAATGGTTTTGTTAAAATCATCATACATCTGTGTACTCACTGGGTCACTGCTTTTGGAGCTGGTTAACTTGGAGAAAGCAGCCTCGGCTGCATGCAGCTTTGCGTTCTCTTTATTGTCCGAAGAACCAGAGGCAACAAATCTGCCATCTACGTAAACACTCGCGATGTTTCTGTCACCTAGGGGTGTAAAAATAGTTTAGACATGGCAATAATCATATTTGCGTCTCTCTCCTCGGATGCATATGCAAATAATATTAGTTTTTTCTGATAAGAATCTGAATATATACAAATACCATCCATGTACATCCTACACATGATTGTTTTTTGGAACAAAAGAATCACACATTGCAGTCAATACATGATATGTGTAAAATCCTGCTTCGATTAAATTGGAAAAAAAGATGTTTCCGTGTACAAATATTTTTATCTTTGTGATTTATTGATTCAAGAAATTGACCCAGAAAATCAAGAGACCAAATAAATTAAAAATTAGGCAAAAGGTGTGCTTTGCCGAACCCATGCCAAAGTTTCTAACAATTCCTGTACATAAACCCTAAATTCGTACTACTGCTGTTTTATCACTTTCAGCTTCGGACATTATTGCTACGTTAGCATATTCTGATTTAACTTTTATTATGGTAAAAATCGATATTTGGGGACCAAACTTTACCACATTTTCCTTTTTCTTTTTCTACCGAAAAAGAAGGTGCACATGTGAAGTGAGAAAATGTGATAATGGTGGTAAATTTGACGTCTCCATGGATATGTCCAAGAAGAAAAACTGAAGAAATATATAAAAGCTATCGTCAATGACTCAATTCAGCATTTAGTAAGATGGAATTTGTTTAAAACTCCCTCCTCCGTCCAACAGAAATGTCTGCATTTGATTTCTGAATGCATTAAGCTTACATGATTAGAAACAATTACCCAAAAACTCATTTTTTGAATGCATGATGCTACTACACCGAGGATTTTTAGAACAGACGCAAATTTACTCAAAAGCATGCTCTCACCTTTCCTCCAGTGCCTTATAATAACATCCTTCTGATTCTTCTGACATGCCTCGTATAGCAATGTAATAGGCTGCGGTTGTTTCTCGATGTCATTTAGCATCGCAATAGGTTCAAGTAGCACTCTCATGATCTAAAAGCCAAAATAGAAGAAATGGATCATAGTGAACACTTGCATAGTTGTATCACTATTTTAGTTCACAACTAAGTTATTATCAAGTTAGGGCCCATTTGTTAGCAGCTTAACAAGCTTAATGGGACTAGTAACTTATTCAGTCAGTTATACATGACTGTTTGGTAGTGGCTTAATAGTCGGCCATACATGACTGTTTGGTTGTGGCTTAATGATATAGAAAGCGACTTAATTCAGTAAGCTTCAGGGGTAGCTTTATGCAGAATGCCTAGTTTTTTCTAAACCTGCCCCTCTCAGTTAAAAAACACGCTACTTCCATCTATAAAAAACCCAGCAAACAAAAACCTCCCCTATACAGATTGGGATTAATCCACACAAACTATAGTGTTGCAAAACTTATGGTTTATTTAAGACGACTCAGTTTCTCATTTTCATTCCGAGATTCAAATCAAAATTAACAAATCTACAGGGACACAAACACTCACCATCCATATGATTTGCAAGTTTGATCCACAATCAATATACACAGCTGCAGCCACCGATTCAACAATATCCGCAAGAACCTTAGGGGCTTTCATATGTCCACCATGAACAACCATATTATCTTCTTCCTGAACCGCCATCACAAATTCCCTAACCTAACAATATCAAAAATCAAATCCTCCAGTTTCAATAACAAGGCAAACGAATAGTGACATGAATGTAATTTAGTCCAATAGAATCGTATACAGAACTACAGATACATGTAGGAACGACTGTAATACCTTGTCATTAAGCGCGGCGGCTTTGTGGCGCACGTATTTGTAAAGGCCGTGGTTGACCGCAACCCTAGCGAGTTTCTCGGTGCTAATATTGGCGGAACGAAGAAGAGATAGCTGACCAGGGTCGAGATCAGGGTAAGTGACGAAAACGAAATTGGAAATTACGAGTCCAAGGACAGCATCACCGACGAACTCAAGCCGTTGATAAGAAGGACTTTCGGAGTAAGAAGGATGCGTCAAGGCTTCTTCCAACAGACTCTTGTTGTTGAATGTGTATCCTAAGATGGATTCTACAGCGGCAACTGATTCTTCCATGTTAATCGTGCATTTTACTGTTCCTTCGCCTGTTTCCCAGTCGACATAGTCGCCAGAGACGATGTCGACGCCGTAGGTGTAGATGATCTTCTCCGATAATCTTCCCCGTGAATCGCCGGAATCTATGGAAGACATCTCTCTCTTCTTTTACGAATTCTCAATCATTCCATTGTCCAGTATGTAAAAAAGGTATCATCTTTTGAGTAAATTACGTTTCTCGTCCCTATGGTTTGTTAATGATTGCAGATTTTGTCCCTATGGTTTAAAAATTATGATTTTCGTCCCTATTAATAAAAACCTTTAAAATATTTATACTATATTATAAAACATTTGAGTTAAGCTCTTAAAAACCATTTTTAATAGATCAGATACTATTTAATAATATATATTAATTAAAATTTAAGATTACAAGTAAATGGTACATGAGTATATATGTTTGAATTCATATAACATTGTAAGTAACTGATAAACATAATCAAATACATGAAAAATATCTCATTTTAAAATATAAATAATTAAAAATTTAATTAAAATACTTATTAGGTTATAACAGAAAACTTAATTATTATATTTATAACAAATATTATATTGTTAAATCTAAAATAAATTATTTCGTTTTTAAATCTAAATTAAATTATACCAAAAAATCGAACTAAAAAGTTATACAAAAAAAACCGAGAACTTTTAAATTGTTAATTTAATGCTAATTTCGATATATTATTTTCAAATTTTTATGGGGTCTTTAAATTTATATTTTTTCAAATATAAAAACATTATCGTTTTTTAAAACCATACAAAACCGTATTATAAAATCGACAGAAACAAATGATAAAACGAAACATTAAATTGAGATGTATCTCGCTGCATTATAGTATTGGTTTGATTGTTTGAATAAAAAGTATTGTAATTAATATAATTATTTTTTAGCTACTCTTACATAAATGAACATTTGGTTTGAGCTTGGCTTCGAAGGTCAAAAGTACCAAGAGGTTCCAGGTTCAAATCCAAGGCGGAATAAAAATCTCTTGTGACCATGAATGTTCAAATGCGGTGACTCTGGGCTATCTGCAAAGCAGATGGTCACTCTGGGATTAGTCGACTCGCATAACGGGTTGAATATCCAGGTTAATAAAAAAATATTTGATAAATTAAAGTTTTAGAATAATATGTTGTTCAAACGTGTAACTGATATTTATAAAGATAATATAAAAAAATTAAATTTGCAAACGAGGAAAAAACATTGATTCCCCGCTATAATCTCCGTTCCCTGTTGCTATCTCTAATCACATATGTGTAGATAGCAACGTCTGAAAATAATATAATGGATATAGACTTGGGATCACGTTAGACCAGCTTGTTTTCGTGAGACCACTTTTTTACACTTGAAACTTCACAGCAAAACGTTGTGAAGGTAATCTTCACAGTGTTTTTGTTGTGAAGGTTCCGGCCTTTTTTTACCTTCAAAGCGTTTTGCCGTGAAATAAGTGTAAAAAAATGGTCTCATAGATCTCACAAAAACAGGTTGATCTCACGTGAACTCAACAACCAAACATAACATTACAAACTTTATATAAAATTATATATATAACAAACAACTTTGTACATACTTATATATCCAGTCATAAAAATAATGAATTTTGATATGGTATCTGAGTATATTTGTAACATAACCATCAGTCCTTATAATCGGCATACGACCCGAAAGTTCGGTTCGTCAAACAACAGAAGATGATCCGTGACCGTAACTAATTTAACTGCAGAAATTTCATCAATACGATCATCGCGTCTACTGTTTCTTTGGATACTCCCTTGGTCCAAAAATCGTTGATCCAATCCTCACGTTTGTGCTGCCCATTTCAATCTGCACATAACCGGATGCGTTATTAATCAACTTCCCTCCACCAAAACACGCAATTCTAACATTACACACGAAACTATTGTCACGAGCTGTAATTATATGACGAAAATAACAATACGAAATATTTGGACAAAGGGAGTATCCAAAGAAACAGAAGACGCGATATATAAGAGTGTTTGGTAGTGACTTAATAATATAAAGGGTGGCTTATACGGTAAGCTTTTAAGGAGAGCTTTATGCAAAAAGACAAGTTTTTTCCTTTCCAAACTTGCCCCTCCCAATTAAAAATACGTTCCTTCCATCTATGAAAAACCTTCCCAAACAAAAACTCTCTCAATTTATACATACAGATTAATCCATACAATCAACTTTCTTTTCTTCATAACAGGACTTAATGGAAAACCAACCAAACTGCCCCTTGACTTTTCTGATATATATTAAACAAAAATGACTATCTGACAGTTTTTTAATATTTTCAAATCCATAATCTTCTGACAGGTTTGAGAATGTTACTGCTTAATAGAAAAATGCCACTTCAATTGTTCTATAGACATGAATGCCTAGAAACTTGTCAGAAGGTCATAGATTTAAAAAGACTAAAATAACCCTAGTATATTCCTCACCGCTAGTTCAAAGTCACCGGACATGCCCATTGACAATTCACACTGGTTTTCCGGCATCCCAAGTTCCTTGCAGACCTCAACTCTGCATCTTGATAGAGTCTATAACATCCAAAAATTAAAAAAAAACCATCAAATATCTCAACCACCCAAAACCGAGTCAATCAACAAGCTAAAAGGAGAGGTCGAACGACATGCAATGCTCTTTCTTAACCACTTAGCTGAAGGTTGATTACAGGCAACCCTGACCGGCCCCACATGGAATCACCCCTAAGAACCACATGTGGGGAGGCATTCTCGAGCTAACTCAGTGACTGAGGCTAGCGGAGGGGTTCAAGTTCTCACCTAATGGATTCGAACTTGAACCTGTTGTGTACTTGAGCAAAGTCGCTCGACCTCTTTGCCAACTGAGCTACAAGCCCGAGGGCAAAGATATAAAACTCATTGATTGCACAGCTTAAACTCTTTCGGAAGGAAAAATAAGAGGTTTACTCTGAAGTTCTCTGGAGTGGATGTATAATCCGGCATTCCAATAGTCATTAAGCCAGAAAACACGAGGTTTGGGCAGCTAGACTTAACATGCTTCACAAGCTCTAGACAACTTGTTGGTTCAATCCCAGATTTTGCTGCAATAATCACAAAATAAACGATTATAAATCAACCCAATTGTGATTAGTTGTGCTCAGCAGTCTAAAAGTGGCTTTAGCATGGTAAAAAAAGGCTAGGATGTGATTGAAGACGAAGGATCGTGTGAGAATAGGAGTTAAGATGAGAAGTGTAAGAAGAGATTTGGATCATTGATCACTTTTAATTAGTGTTGGTTTAATGGTTCAGATTAAGTCCCAAAATAACCCATGAATTAGCTTAGAAGGGCATTTTCAATTGATCTTCAATTAAGATTGATCCAAGGGTGGAGATCCCTTCTTAGTTCTTACCCTTCTCATGATAACTACAATTCTGACCGGTAGCCCTTCTATTTATAAGGGTTATAGTGGATAAATTTTAAGCATTTATGACCAAAAGACTTCATGAATTGCAAAATACTAACGGAAACAGTGAAATCAACTGTAGTTCCTGTGGGTATCATACTATAATCACAAACCACATATTCATGGTACAGTTATAACGGGTGAAAGACAGAAAGAGAACCAGAAAAAAGATGCATGGATGTTCTTCACCTACATATCTCTCCACTGGTATTTACTTGGACCATAACCGCTAACGGCTTTCTTCCAACGCTTGAAACTGCACGATCAAGGTGATTTGCAATCTGTGAATCCAAAAGAAATGGCAACACATGGGTCATTGTGAGCAATGAACCTTAAATGTCTGATACAAAAAGGAAGAAATGCTTCAAAGCTATCTTATCGTGTGGCTTGAGTAAACAGGGAATGAATAAGGCAAGTTAAGGGTGTTGCTATATGCACCCTTATTTATGTCAGAATTAGGTCAAATCATAAGCAGAAAACGTAAAAAGTAAGTCTTTCTCACACACATCAACATCAACACTTACTTTTTACATTTCCAATGCATGAATTGACCTGATTTTAACATCTATAGAGGTGCATATAGCACTACCTGAAAGGAAATTAATAGGTAGGGGCGAATTTAGCCTACCCCGCAAGGTTAATTAAGTATGAAACCATCAAGTATTTGCTATTAATATCATCAAGTATGAAACACATCATATGATCACAATGAACATAAGTGTCATGTTGCACCAATGGATAAAGCAAGCAAATATGATATATGGATATACATGAAACTCCGCTATACAAGTTTATGTAACAACCAATATCACATGGATAGATAAGTAGATTTGTGAGCTTAATATAAACTCAAAGTTGTGGGATACCAATAACTTCCATCATGGTTTTAAGTTGATTTTGAGGTTATTAGGTCAACTTATGAGAAGGTTCTGCCTGGCTCAAGCACTTCAATATGATTTTAATCATGTATCACCTAGATATTTTGTATTCTACTAAAAACAATAGAGACTAGAAGTTACCTTCTCGTTATCTACACCTTGTACCATTGACAAATTTGGAACAGCAGCTGGATACAAAAAATATAAGCCTTCAACATACATCATCATTTATTTACCACGAAAAGACACATATAACTTCAATAACACCATTTTTCACATAGGCTCAGGTTCAAATGAGAAGTGGTCAATTTGCAAGAAGGCAAGAAGTTCTATGATCATGTATGATTAGACGTGATACGCACACTTAATCATATATGATTAAACACATGTTGCATTGACTTAACACATCACGGCGTTCACCAAGTCGCCAGCGCTTATTCATTCGATTATGCGTTCGTATACGTGTAATCATATTTGATCTTAGAACTTCTCCCCTTCTTGCAAATCGAGAAACTTCTCATTTTGATCCTATCTCTATTCACAATTTCACATAACTGAAATACAAACAGGAAATATTATAATGTGATTAAGCTGGGTTCTAGGTTAAAATCGGCCAGACTTCATTCAAAATTTCAAAGAAAGCGGATTCTAACATGAATTAATAAAAAAAGTTAAAGCGATAATGGATCATCACCAAGTAGGGATTTTGCTTTATTGCTCTGCAAATGCCCAATAAAGTGCCAGTCAATGTCCTCGGGAAGCTGCATAAATCACTCAATTTCATCAATGGAAATGAACTCTTAATATTCAATCCAATATAAAACACTTGAGATATAAAAGAGGACCTGAGGAGCCTTTTCGATGAACTCCTGGACATAATTTTCCCCAAAACAGCGGTGTCCAGCGTCGTAGACATGGCGGATGAGAGATACAGGTTTGGTTTTACTAACAGCCACCACTCGCACATCATCCGCATGGCGACCAGATCTTTCAGCCGCTTGCCGGACCCGGTGAAAAACCGTTCGCAGAGCCGTCACCGCTGCACCCTCCACCGCCTGAGCAGCCATGGATGCTTCTGGTTGTACGATTCCGGTTACTGTTGATCATATTTCCGGTATATACACAAAACCCTAGAAAGTGTGAGGTTGTTATTGAAACATGTTAACTGCACCATGCCACTTATTTTCACAAAACGCAAATCATGATAAAAATACGATGATATATTTAATTATCTTTTTATTTATAATCAAAAGGTATTTGTGTAATGCATCAAAATATATCATAATTTCAATGTCTCGTTTTATTATTTATCTATGTCGAAGTAATAGGGTTTTATTTGATTTTGAGAAAGCGATAATATTTTTATTTTTGAATAAAATATAAATTTTAAAATATCATAAAATTTTGAAAAAAAATATATATGGATAATAGTATTAAATTAACTATTTAAAGTTCTAGTTTTGTGATATTTCTTTAATTCAAATTTTTTAAAGTAATTTAATTTAGGTCTAATAATATAATTGTTTATAAAGATAATAATTAAGTATTCTGTTAGAACTCAATAATTATCCTAATTATATTTTAGATTTTTTATATTTAAATTAAATGAGATGTATATCATCTATTTGATTATATTTATCCGCAGTTAGTTACACGAATTCAAACATGGAGTTTTAATAAGTTGTACTTATGCACAATTTACTTGTAATATTAAATTTTAAGTAATATGCATCAATAAACAGTACTTGGTGCATAAAAAATGTCTTTAAAAGTTTTTGTCAAATGTTTTAATATGCATCAATAAACAATACTTCGTGCATAAAAAATTGTCTTTAAAAGTTTTTGTCAAATGCTTTATAATATAGTATAGATATTAAAGCTTAAAAACGGGGCAATTGGATGGTTAAATGGGTTCGGTACAGTTCAGGACCGACAGAGGACTTAGACTGATTTAATGGTCCTTAACTGGTTACGGTTTTTAGGAAATTTCATGGCCCGACTGAGGATCAAGACTAGTGTTATATAGGCCCTATCCCATTTAGATACCAAATACACCAAAACATGTGCACTTTTGATTAAATGCATACAAACATTGATGGAAAGAAAATGGAACATGGTAGAAAAGGAAAAATAAAGTATTTTACAAGAAACAAACATGTGTTTTTTGGACGACTTTGAACATGGATTTTAATTTTTCTGCAGGTGTTCGGTCCAGTTTGTCTGTACCTCGACTAATATCAGGGATTTGATTAAGAACAATCAGATAAATCCCAAATGACATTGCAGTACTCGATAGTTTAACTGTATATAACGATGGACCCGTGCATGTAATAGCAAAGAGTTGAATATGATCGTAATTAACCAAGGTTATTAGAGCATCTCTGACAGCTTCTTTAAAATTGAGGTTTTTGCTACAACAGATTTCCCAAAACTAACGAAGGAAGATATGGTGAGATCTCCATCATTTGATCAATCATAATTGAATGTCAACACTAACGAGGTGCATCGAGATACACCATATCAATTCATTTCTAAAACGTAATTCTTGAATGGGCATGTGATTAAAAGTGATCAGGGGTTCAGATCCATTCTTATTATTCTCACCATAACTTTCATTTTCACACGATCCTTTCCCCAATTCTATAAATGCCATAAATTAATTGGTTTGTATGGTTTATACTAGTGCTTTGTAAAATATCTCTCATCTGAACCACAAGGATGGTGCCCCAATTGGTTTGAGCTTGAGCTCCAAAGATCAAAAGTGTCTCGAGGTCCCAGGTTCGAACCCAAGGAGGAATAAAAATCCTCTTTGTGGTCACGAAAGTTCAAATGCAGTGACTCCAGGCTACCCGTGAAGCGGGTTGTCGCCCAAGGATTAGTCGGTGCGTGGATATCCAGGTTAATAAAAAAAACCTGTTGTCCTAAAATTTCATGTCCCATTCAATCATCCATGTTCACCAATCATATGAATACGTATAAATAAACAGAGAATAAAACACCAACTAAATAAATTCATATCAGATAAAATAATTATACGTGTGCGTGTGATTGGTTGGACAGAGATATGATACTGATACCGAAAATTTTGGAACAACAGATTTTTTTTTCCGTTCATTGATAGTATGAACAATTAATGTACGATTGAAACGACGAAGAACCTCTCAGTACATGATAAATTACATGCATTCGTGATCGAATAACCAATTAAAACCAAACCAATCGAATACAGTATATATATCCCACTTGAAAGCAGGATTTAAAAGATCAAATAACCGGTTAAATTACGCGTAACTGCAGAGACCGTATATGCAATAACCACCCGGCATGCACTTGTTACCACACGACCCACAATGCCGCTTATCGTAAGCCAAATTCACGCAYTCCCCWCGGCAACACGARCTCGTAAACTTRCAYTTATTCTTRCATGCTCCACAATTKTGTTTATCYTGRCTCAAATCCATGCAYTTSTTGTTGCAACAAGTCGAGTTTTTGCCTTCTAAGATGTAGCAAATCGCGTCGTCTTTATAGCAGTGGTCCGTGGCTCGAGGGTTCTTGGACTCGGCTAGGAACCGACTAACCCTTTTCGGAAACGGTTTTGCGACCGATGATGATGGTTCGGTGATCGGTGTTGGTTCGTGGTTGGAACCAGTGAAGGTGATGGTGAGGGTGATGGCTAGAGTGATGGCTAACATGAAGATTACTTTTATAACCTTCATTGTAGGGAGAGAGAGAGAAGTAGAGAGGGAGAGAGAGATGAGATTAATGGTGGGTTTTGGAAGATATATAGGGTGGCCGGAAAATATGGGGGTTGACCGGCCGGCGATCGAGGTGAACGGCATGTGCGGTGGTGGGCTGTTATGCATGGAAACTGAAACTACAAGTTAAACTTTTGTGAGTTATTAATTTAACTATGTATTTAATGCAGACACGTTCTTTTTTTCTTTTTCAAATAATCGAAAAGATATGACGTAATCAAATGAGTTGTTTATCAAACACTTACCTGGTAAGTATTCGACGATAAAATTCAACACTATCATTTACTTATCGGCTAAGATTTTAGTCAAAAAAACGGTTTTTTATGCAACAATTTACCCGGTAAGAGCTGACCGTGGTAAGAGTCATTTCTCTCACTTACCGGGTAAGAGGGGTGTTCATCGGTTGAGATCCAATGAGATTTAGGAGGATCCGATCCGATCCAATCATCCATTGGATGTTGGATTTTGCCATCCGATCCAATCCGATTAACATTGGACATCCGATCTTATCCAAATCAAGTGGGTGATTGGATCGGATCGGTTCCATCCATTGGACATTCGATTTGGATGTTTAAATTTTGGATCCGATCAAATCCAATTACAATTGGATATCCATTGATGGTCGGTTGGTTCTAATTGGATCGTATGACTTTCTACACGCCCCTAGATCTTTGTCTCGTTCTTACGGGGTAAGATTTTTAGTCTTTGTCATATTCATCCGATAAGGTAATGTAACTTGGTAAGCGTTTACCCGAGTAAGCATTTGGTAAACGGCCACTAAATGTGTAATTACTACCCTTTTTAATAACTAAATGACATTTTTACCCTTGATAATAGAGAAAAAATTTCTCCATCTCATAATTAAGGGTAGAATGGGAAAGCAAAAACTTACTGTTGAAAGTGGCCATTTATTCCAGGACAAACTAAAATAAAAATATGGACATTTAATTTGGAACAAATGAAGTAATTACTTAGAAGAGGAGTTGGAAGTCTAAATAAAAAGGCTAAATATCGTGAAAATCAAAACGGTTTACAGGTGGGACGGCTCGTTGGACCCGCCCTGTTTTGTCCGCTTTTCTAGCGGGCTTGAACTACTATTCTTGAAGATTTGGGTGGGCCCAGATTGACTTGTTAAAATTAATGTCGGGCATGAGCTATACAAATTTTTTGGGTAGGCCTGCCCGACCCGTTAATATTTTTCTAATGAAATTAATTTTTATAATTAAATTTACAAATATAAATTGAACATGTAAAGTTTTAAACATTTAAGTACCTGAGTAGCTGGATGAAACATTAACCGGTTGGATACCACATCTCTCGCCACATCAGCATGGTAACCGATAATGCTTCGACAAGTTATCTGGGTACTTAAATGTTTAAAACTTTACATCTTGGGTACCAAAATGGAAGTTTTGAAAGTACGTTACTCAAAACAGGAATCAAGTTAACGTTCGTTACTTTTTCGTGTAATTTGCCCTTAAAAAATTCATATGAAACATATATGAACCCATTACCTGCGGACCAACGATTACTAGCGATTCCGGCTTCATACAAGCGAGTTGCAGCCTGCAATTTGAACTGAGAAAATATGAATAATTTGTAAAGTAAGTTTATATATGGTTTTATTCAGATATTTTTAATAAATTACATATGAACCTTTTTATTTAATTATTCCTCAAGGAAGCGTCTATGATTAATTAATTAAATAATTTAATTAATTAACTTGAGGGTTTAATTAACATCATATCGTACGTTAAGTACTTCAATTCACTAAACTAAAACTTGAAGAAATTCACTAATGAATGCATTAATCTCTTTGTAGACTTTACTTTTATTTTTAATTAACCTGAATATCTAACCCGTTAAACAAACCGGCTAATTTCAAAATGATCACTTACTTTGTGGGTAGTCCGGAGTCATCGTATTTGAGAAGGTGGCCACAAGGGGATTTTTATTTCTTCTTGTATTTAAACCTGAGACCTTCAAACATTTTTGACCCTAGGAGTCAAGTGCAAACCAATGAGGCACCACCCTTGTGGTTAAAACTTTACTACTTTATTGTTAGTAAAAAAATTCATGATTATTTTGCTTTCGATTTGTAGGTTTTCTCGTTAACGAAACATTAATTGGGTTGTGACGTATCGATTAAGACGTAGGACATCTCTAATGGGTAACAACAAGTCTTACACCAAAATATTAGATTCTGAGTATTGTTTTTAAAACCCTATTCTATTAACGTAAAATTTGGTGTAAATGAATAGTAACTAGTTATGTACCCGCACAATGCGGCGGGAGCCATGAATTTTAATGATTTGAAGTTCCATTGGTTTTATAAGATAAGATTTAATGATGATATATGTTACACTTGGTCTTTACATATTAATACAATTTGAATAAACAAGA
>NC_037529.1:68728520-68731093 GCF_001531365.2 Cynara cardunculus var. scolymus
TAAAATAAAAATGTATTTTTTAAACATGTTTTAATTGATATACGATTATGTATGTTAATTTAATAAAGGTTTAAAATGAAACATTTAAAATTAAAGAATCGTAAAGTAAATTAATTAAGTAATTATAGAGGTATAAAGTGTAATTTTAAAATTATAATTTAAAAAAAAATCGGTTGTGAGAGGGTGAGTATATGTGAGGAGATGAGGGGGTGAAAAAGTGAAAAAGTAGTATAAAAGGGTATTTTGGTCATTTAAAATTTTAATACTTTAAGACTTTTGCTAAATTTGCTTAATAAGATAGTATAGATATACCAAATTTGGTGTGTTAGTATTCATTGCACCAAATTTGTTGTCACCATATGAGTGATTTGGTGTCAAATTTAGTATTTGGTATAAATTTTGGGTCCTTACCGGAGATGGTCTTAAGGGTGAGTTCAGTACATTGGACATGACATGATAAAACAGGACAATGATCTTTGTCTCATGTTTAGCATGACTTTTATGTGGAAAAGACATGAACAAAGTGGAAGAGGTCTGTTCCACCCCTACCCCATGGAACATGGTGGAACAAACTTATATTTTATCAATATAACCTCAAAATAAAACTTAATTCTCTTCTAAAACATTAAATATGTATCTTTTTTACATTTTATTCGTTCTTTAAATTTTATTTATTGTATTTTATGTTTTTTAAACTTTTATTTTACTGTCCTCAAAATATTATTTTTGTACGATTTCTATATTTTTATTAATTTATGTAATTTATTATATATTAATAATAATAAAATAATGTAGAAAAGAGATCAAAATAAAAATTGAAAACTACATAAACTTTTTATTTAATGTTATTTTAATTGTTTTAACAAAAAATTTCAAATGATATATTTTGTTATAAAAAATAATTATTCTATTATAATTTAATAAATTACATAAATTAATTAAAATAAACAACTCATGAGGGGCAAATTGGTCATTTTACTTGTTCTGTTCTGTCCAGTTTTATCTTACCAAACGTTAAACAGTTGTTCTATCCTGTCACGTCTTGTTATGTCCTGTCATGTCTCTTTCTGACACCAAACACACCCTAAGGGATGTAGTGGTTCTCCGGGTCAGAATATAGGCACGACAATCCATAGAGGTTCATTGCGATGACTGCATGTCAATCGCAGTCGGCTTAAGGCTTCGTTAATATGCATAAATTGACCTGCATATCTACGATTACCAAAAAAACATTAATTGATTTATTTGACAACATTTTTATTTTCTATTTTTGTGTTTACAATAAAAAAAATGTAAACCGGATTTAAATCGAGATAATTTTCATGTGTTCTGTTTATGATCAATAAAGTTTAAATATTTAAGTATCTTGGTAATCTGTTGAAGACTAATTTTAGATTTAAAAAAAAAAGACTAACTTTAGATTAAAAATTTCATGTCACTAAACACGCAAGCAAATAATACTAAGTTAGATACCACATCACTCGTCACATCAGCATGATAACTGGTTAATGCTTCAATTAGTTACCTGAATACTTGAATGTTCAAAACTTTACATCTTAATACTAAAATATAAATTTCGAAAGTATGTTACCCAAAATAAGAATCAAGTTAAAGTACGTTATTTTTTCATACAATTTACCCATATAAAAACCATGTATGTATTATGCTTTATAATATACAACCAATAGAAGCAATTTGTATGAATAGTTACAATAACAATGAAAATATTGATCAATTAAGATCAAATAACCCATAAAGTTTCTTGTGTATAGAAGTGACATTCTTCGGTAGTAATAATATTTTCAAACCCGTTAGAAAGTCGGGTATTTAAAAAGAACTTAACAAAAGATCATTCAACCAAAGAGTGTGTCACGCGTAATTGCAGAGGCCGTATATGCAATAACCACCCGGCATGCACTTGTTACCACACAACCCGCAATGCCGCTTGTCGTAAGCCAAATTCACGCATTCCCCACGGCAACACGAACTCGTAAACTTGCACTTATTCTTGCATGCTCCACAATTGTGTTTATCCTGACTCAAATCCATGCACTTGTTGTTGCAACAAGTCGAGTTTTTGCCTTGTAAGATATAGCAAGTCTCGTCATCTTTCTTGCAGTGGTCTGCGGCTCGTGGGTTCTTGGTCTCGGCTAGAAACCGACTGACCCTCTTTGGGAACGGTTTCACAGCCAACGGTTCAGTTGGAGTTGATTTGGGATCGTTGCCGATGGTGGAGATCGTAAGGGTGACGGTTATGGCGACCGTAACGACGGTTAAGAGTAGTTTGATAATAATCTTCGACATTGTTGTGATGAAGTAGGAGAAGATATAGAGAATGTATGTATATATAGGTATAGAGAGAATGGGGAGGGGGTTTGACCCGGTGAAGCAGGTCCAGAAACAAGCTAAGCTTAGACGGGGTGCATGTATGTGTGTGGATTATGGCGCACTCTAATCTAGCCGTCGTAATAGGCTGAAAAGGTCAACTTTTATATATCTATACTATATTATAAAGCATTTGGCTCAAACTCTTAAAAACTCTTAAAACTCTTAAACTCTTAAAAACTCTTAAA
>NC_037529.1:68733138-68779932 GCF_001531365.2 Cynara cardunculus var. scolymus
CTTCATCAAAAAAAGTATTATATGAAACAATTTCACAAGATTAAACAATTTCATGAAAAAATTTCATAAGATTAAACAATGAAATCGACAGATGAAGGTGGTTTGCACGGTTTACACAAATGAGGACGGTTTTCATATGATCACTCCTATATATAGATCGATGACCAGAAACTCAAAGGCCATAATAACACGGGATACGAATAACCACCGCCTAAAACTAAAAGATCGATTAGAAACACTCGAAATTAATTACAAGTCAAGGAATTTCCTATTCTCTTCCCTAATTATTTTCAAGCTAATTTATGTACACAAGTCTAATAATGCTATCTCTTCCCTGTTCTTTTGTTCTCTGCTGCAATTGCGGTTGTTGAAATATGAAATCTTCGATGAAGAGGACGCGGGTGCCGCGTTTTTCTGTTGAATCCTCTTACACATATCGATCCTGCAATAACAATCAATCAAGAGAACATATCCCTTAGGAAAGACGAATTCCATAAAGATTCACTAATTCTATTCCTACAATTTCCAAAGTTGTTCATTTTTCAAGCCAAAAGATGAGTGAAATCAATATTGTGAGAATTGTAAGAAACTCATTAGCTTAGTTTCCAAAAGAGTCTTGAGGAGTTAAGAGAGGTTCCAACATATATCGAGAGAAATGGTCCAAATCTAGCGGACACGAGAATCCTAATACAATGGAGGCTAGATGGGCACATATTATCCTAAGAGTGATAGACCTTGGCTCTGATACCATGCTAGAGTATGTGGAACCCTCCAAAAGCGCTCTTGAGGAGAAAAGGGAGGTTCCAACAATATTGAGAGAAAGTCCCGAGACTCCCAACACACCCTCTCCATGAGCACATATTGTCTCTACGAGTGATAGACTATGGCTCTGATACCATGTTAGAATATGTGGAACCAAAGAGCCTTTGAGGAGAGAAGGGATATCCCAACATATATCGAGATAAATGGTCCAAATCTAGCTGATGTAAGACTTCAACAGAGGCTAGACAAACACATATTGTTCCTAAGAGTAGTGGACCTTGGCTTTGATACCATGTTATAATATGTGGAACCCTCCAAAAGAGCCTTTGAGAAGAGAAGGGAGGTTCCAATATATATTGAGAGAAATGATCCAAATTTAGCTGATGTGAGACTCCAACACACCCTCCAAATTTAGCTTATGTGAGAAGTGTCCCTAAGAGTGTTAGACCTTGACTCTGATACCGTTTTAGAGTATGTGGAATCCTCCAAAAGAGTCTTTGAGGAGAGAAAGGAGGTTCCAACAATATTTAGAAAAAGGGCCAAAAAATCTAGTTGATATGAGACTCGAACAAATATGTACAATCAAACACGAGAAGTTGTTTCTTCGTACCTTTCCAAAAGCAGCGCTGAATATCACTGGTTGAAAGGGCTGATCAAGTACAACAGAGTTAGCAATTCAAACCCTAATCACAAAACTCAAAATTTGAACGATAAAAATGTGTTAAAACACACCTTTAAATATCGATGTTGCAGATGTACCACAGCCTAGATATCGCCTTGGCAAATTCCACAGCTGACATCTTGGAATGTCCATCGGAAACCGACTAGTTTCATCATCGGCAAATACCTGAATAATATATAAATTCATGATTATGATGCAAAGGGGCAGAGCGACTTTGCTCAAATACACAGCAGGTTCAAGTTCGAATCCTGCGTGGGATGGGGTTGAACCCCTCCACTAGCCTTAGACGCTGAGTCATCTATGAAATGCCTCCTCACATATGGTTCCTAGGGGGCGGGTTCCGGGCCCGGTCGGGGTCGCAGGTAATCAACCTTTTGCTCAAAAAAAGCAGCATCTTGGAGAAGCACACATACCTCATTAACCTGAAAATATGTTCCGTTGAGGGGAAACTTCCCTCTATTTGCAGTTCGACAAGGTATCTATAAATGCATATTGGTATTTATCAACTTAGAAACATCATGAAAAGTCGTAAAATTAGCATTGTAGGGGCAGGTTCGTTTGAGAACCATGAGAATCATGAGAACCAACCATTCATAATGAATATCAAGATAGAGTATCATGAATAGTTGAAAATGTATCATGATGAATAATATTCAAGCATATTCATAATGAACAGTTGTTTCTCACAAATTAGCATTTATAGGGGCAGGTTCATTTGAGAACCATGAGAACCAACTATTCAAAATGAATATTGTGATAGATATTCATGACGAGTATCATGAATAATGAAAATGTAGAATGACGAATTATATTTAGGCATATTCATAATGAATAGTTGGTTCTCACAAATTAGCATAATAGGGGCAGGTTTGTTTGAGAACCATGAGAATCAACTATTCATAATGAATATATTCATGAATAATGAAAATGTATCATAATGAAAAATATTTAGGCATATTCATAATGAATAGTTGGTTCTCGCAATTCTCAAAATATTTGTGGTTCCTAAATGAACTTTCCCCTAATATTATAATCAAGTGGTTTAGGATTTCCTCACCAAGACCGTTCCTTTAACCATTTCTTCTTGATCATTGTTGTATTCTAATGAATTGGAAGTTTCACCTGTTTGAGAAAGCAAAAATGAGAACTTATGATATTAAAGATTGCAGTGGACCTAAGATAGTTTTGAGCAATTAAATTCAATACCTCGAAGCCAAATGGCAAGAAGGTATGGGGTTGGATCATCGTGTTCCCTTTCGTCAAACTATATGTATTCATAAATAGTGTGTTAGGAAAAGATTCAAATACCTTTGATTCATAAAATCTTTTGATACTCCGGCATCCCAAAAAAGTGCAATACTTTCTATTTTGGATTGTCCCAAAAAAGGCAACGGTTTTTACCAAGAAAAATGTATCGAAATGCAATGAAGTTTGCTTTAGTTCCTATTTAGTATAATAAATAATTATCTTTTCTCAAACAATGTAACAAAGTTTCAAAATTTCCTATTTTGTATCCATTTTGACCGTTAACCTGCTAATCTTGTAACGCTTGATGACATAGATATCAAGTTTATCATCCACTTCGTCGTTACCCTTTCGTAAACGTGTATCCACATCATCAGATATTACAATATCAGTAGGTTACCGCTCAAAACAGGAACACAAAAGAAAATTTGGAAACTTTATTACATCGATTAAGAAAAGTTATCTTCTTTACACTAAATATGAACTAAACCAAACTTCATTGTATTTTGCCCTTTTTTATATTTCCATATTTACCTATTAGCGGTAATTATAAGATACAAGTGAGGTGAGGTCGACTGTGATCACAAGTTTTACCAACTTTATCCTACGTGACAAATAGAACAACTCTACTTTTTGGGATGACGTAAGTAGCAAATAGGTTAGGAATACTTACCCCAGCCAAACTCGGATGGTAGTCTGGGAGCTCATAGCTGCAAAAAAAATTGTTTATGTCCACAGAGATAAAGTAAAAAAACAAATAAAGAAGATAAACCCAAAAAAAAGTAGATTTCTATAAAACCAACTTACACATAGTGTACAGTCCTCAACTTCGCTACGTACTTCATTCGTGGTGCCGGAATGGAGGCAGCTTGTGCGGTTAAAGCAACTAGGGCTTTCGACATTTCAGCCTCTGGGAGAGAAATATTATTAACGTCTATAGTATCCTTTAAAGTTTCTCGAAACTCTTCGGTGTTAAGTCTGATGGTGGGAATTTCATCATCCGACTCACAATAGTAGTCTTCAATATCGCGTATGATTGGCAATGCGTCTTCAGGCTCCGGAGATAGGGGAACTTCGATTATGGGCTCGCTATTTCGAACATGATAAGTTGAAGCCAAGTTGTCGAGTTCTAATACGAAGGATGATGGTGGTGTTTTAAGCATTGAATCGTTTTGTTCATTTGCAGCTGGGACGATTGAAGTTGCATTACTTTCTTTTGGACCAGGAAGGGCAAGCCTAGCACTACATTCGACAACTTGACGTCAATAATGCGCGAAAATCTTCCCTTGTCCCAAATTTGTGCAAGGCAAAATGCATAAAAATGCAATGAAGTTGCCTTGGTTCCTATTTAATGTAACAAATATATTCTTTTTTCTCAATCAATGTAATGAAGCTACAAAAAATTCCTATTTAATATAACAAAGTTTCAAAATTTTCTACTTTTCACCTATATTTACTGTTAACCTTGTAACATTTGATGATTTGGATGTCAGTTTACCTTCCACTTTGCCGTTGCCCTTTCGTAAACCTTTCATAAATGGGCATCCACGTCGTAGCTTACAGGTCAAAATGGGTACAAAATGGTAAATTTTGAAACTTTGTTACATTGATCAAGAAAAAAAAATTCATCATACAAACTAGAAACTAAACTAAACTTTGATGCCTTTTGCCAAATTATATATTAGGGTGGGAAAACCACAAAAAAATGAAAAAACCAAGGAACACTTTAGTAACCATTCATCTGTAAGTAATGCACATGTGCATACAAGTAATTTGTAAGTAATTTTTCTGGTATGCACATGTGCATAGAAACCAAGAAACATCTTCAATTACTTATATGCACATGTGCATAGTACAGATGAACGGTTATTAGGGTGTTCCTCAGTGTTTTATTTTTTGGGGGTTTTCCCTGAATCTCCCTCTTATATATAATTTCTTAAAAATACAAATATATAAATATACTTTTATTGTCTAGTTATCAATCAAAATTTATTTATGGTTAGTAATATATATATATATATATATATATGTATGTGTATGTATGAGGATGGCAAATAGACAAGATACAAACCTAGCAAATGCGCTTGCATAATGTCTGCACTCTGCTCTCATGGGACATGCATTGCAATTTGGACTTTTCTTGGTACAAAATACCTATAAAATGTGAATATCGTAAGCTGAAAAAAGTTGGGAGTTAAACTTGTGATGGAAATAAAGAAAGAATGAAGAAAAGAAACATACCTTTCCGAACGTGATCAACTGATAATGTAACTCGTATCTGTATTCAAGTATAGAACAGCATAATAAGATTCATAGTAACAATAGTGATGAATAATGCTAAGGCTCGTGATGCTGGTAAATTTTGTTTGAAACAAGCAACAACAACTTGTAACAGTAGTTAAATGGAGGAAAGCAAGTCTGCATATCTGACTTTTGATGGTCAAAATGGACTTTGCCTTTTTAACTTAAAATTTACACAAGTGCTCTATAAGAGAATGACAATTGTATTAAATTATAGATATAAAATTTAATAAAAAAAGTAAAGAGCTAAACAGTCTATGACAAAATTTTAATCTTGCGTATGTTAAGAGTACGTTTGGTGCGCAAACTACATGGGACAGGAAGGAACAAGAAAAAAAAGTCCCATGTTTGGCTTTGACATGTGACAAGAATGCGGTAGGAATTTCATGGGACAAAACTAGAGTTTTTTGTTCAAACCAAAAAGGTGGAACAACATTGGACAAAACACAAAATTACTGTTTTACCCTCCTAGCATAACAAAATCTAAAATGACTAGGTATAGTATACACTAAGATTATATATATGATAAATTGTAATTTTCTTTTTTATAATAAAATTATATAACCAACATTTTAGGGGCAATATGATCATTTTAACAGTTTGTCTTGTATTGTTCTAGTTGTACCAAATGCACGACAAACAAGGACCTGTTTGTTAGCATCTTAATGAGCTTAATGGGACTCACAGCTTATTCGATCAGCTATACATGACTGCTTGGTAGTGGCTTAATGATATAGAAAGTGGCTTATTCAGTAAGCTTCTAGGGGGAGCTTTATGCATAAAGCCAAGGTTTTTTTTTCAAACCTGCCCTTCCCAATTAAAAAAAATGCTCATCCCATCTATGAAAAAACCCTCCCAAACAAAAACTTTCTCAATCGATACAGACAGATTAATCCACACAAATAGCTTTATCCATAAAGGGACTAATGGAAAACCAACCAAACAGCCCCTTGGTCCTGTCCCATCTAGTATGCGCAGCAAACACTACCTTAGGTTCGAGTACAAAATTTGAGTTATGTAGCTGTAGCATTTCTTAGTAACTTACAATTGGATAACATGTATAAACCAAACCAATGGCCTCTACCCCAAAGAGTAGAGTCAGAATTGGATAACATATATCTATACTGAAAACTGATTGAGCATGCAAAAAGGAAAAGATTACAATGTTCTTTGATCAAGTGTGCATAGCCTGGGGAAGAGGTATTTTTGAATGGAGTCCATCATTGGGTACCTGAAATGAAATATCAGCAAATTACAATCGTGAAACTTACTTCAAGAATGGAGGATGTAAATAGCAATATACGATGGAATATGCTGACATAGTGGAACTTACGCGTTCAAAAGATGAATTTGAACTTCTTCAGGGAGGGGCTGCAGTGGAACCCACCCTAGACGTGTGGCTACCCGACCAACATTTGTGTCAACCTTTTACGAAGGAAATAGCAAATGTTGAAATGCAAAGTAATCTTGTAAGATAAAAAAGTTTGCTGAAATGCCAAAACCCTTACAGGAAAAGCAAGATGATGTAGTGTTAAAAGTCGTACGCACTCCACGCTTTTCAAACCAATTCCTTGTATGCTCAGCAAGAACTCCCTACAAGCATAAAATTATGAGCTCTAATCCTCGGTGAATATCAAACCTTAATAGTTGTTTTAGTTACTACTCCCTCCGTCCCAAAATAAGTGTCCACATTTATATTTTAGTTTGTCTCAAAATAAAGGGGAGTTAGATTGGTAGAATGTTTTTCGAAGGAATGGAATATGTTAGAGGAATTGGAATGGAATGTTATCAGGTTTGACAAAGTGTTTGGTTGGCAGGAAATGGGATGTAATCTGTCAAATGAATTGGAATATGTTTGTTTATTTTACAAAGGAATTGGAATTAGATGACAAAAATGACCAAAATACCCTTTCTTTGAATTTGTATCTTTTTATTGTTTCTTAAACTATAAATATAATAATTTAAGAAAATTGGTTTATTGGGGTAGTTTTGTCATCTTAAGAAAATTGGTTGGAATGTAATTCAATTCCTTCCCACACCATGATGGAGTGATGAAATCCATGGTTGGTGGAATGTATGGAATTCGATTCCATTCCATATGTAAACCAAATGCTGGAATGGAATTTGGTCAATGGAATTATCCATTCCAATTCCATCAAATTCCATTGGAATCCTGCAAACCAAACACCCCCTAAGTGTCCACGTTCATAATTAAGTGTGATAATTACACATTTCTAAAACTGTGTGCCTTTTTCATAGTGGACATTTATTTTGGACGGAGGGAGTATAACTCATTACATCACTTACTTTGCCTTGTCTGGTGGAACATCCCTTAACCACTCGAGATCAATAGTTCCATGGTCTTTAACCATTCGGTCTAAAAACTCCTGCCAGAAAGTGAAGACATAATCCAACCTTGTAAATGAAAAAAACGTTATTTAGTTTATGAAAAAAAAACAGTCGCATACTTTTATCCGTGCAGCTAACACGTTATTCATTCCTCTTTCAACTATAGTTTCAGCAATTTCTTCGACTGTAGCACGCCTAACTGCATCCCAATCAACCGCATCCATGTTATTCTCATTGGTTTCTTTTCCTCCACTTTTGCAATAAGTTCTCCTCAAACTTTCCCAATCAGTCTTCATTTCTTGCTTTTCGTCAGTTCGGCTTTTCTTTTTTCCAGTGCTTCGAGGGTCTAACGGGATTGCTTTCATGCTCGGGTGATTGTTTACTGCATCTACGCTTTGTTCAATGGTGACTTCAGAATTTAGCGTGCAAATTGGAGTAGCAATTATTGGTTCTTCTTCAAGGGTTGTTGACTTTTGTTGAGCTATGAATTCACCATCAGAATGGTTCAGATGCTCGTTACCTTGATTTTTTTCCCTCTCTACGTTCCTGAAAATTGAAATCTCACATAAACCCACGTTTACATCAGAGATGGTAGCACAAGGTTCATGAGGAGGCGGCAAATAAAAAGATGTTGCACTTTGATCTTCGCCTTCTTTGCTCGCATTCAAATGCCCATTATCTCTGCCCTCATTTAATGGCGATTTATCATTTTCGGAACTATAAAATTGCTTTAGATAGTCCACCTCCTCTATGTCGAGAAGTTTCCTGAAAGCATTTGAATTTTCATCGACACATGGCTTATCTTGAACCACAAATGGATTTGAAACCCCCTCTTTCCCCTCAAATTCACTTTCCGAATGCTTTAAATGCGCATTACCTCCGTTCTTTTCCCCTACCACCTCCCTCTCTATGTTCCTGACGACTGAAATTTCACATAAACCAACGTTTACATCAGAAATTGTAGCACATGGTTCATGACAAATTGACAAATCGAAAGATGTTGCACTTTGCTCTTCGCCTTCTTTGCTCACATTCAAATCCCCATTATCTCTGCTCTCATTTAGTGGCGATTTATCATTTGCGGAACTATAAAATTGCTTTAGATAGTCCACCTCCTCTATGTCGAGAAGTTTTCTGAAAGCATTTGAATTTTCATCGACACAGGGCTTATCTTGAACCAGAAATGGATTTGAAAGCCCCTCTTGTTCAGGTTTCACGGTTGGAGTCGCATCGCTTACATCAGCACATGAAGTTCCCATATCCTTCTCTGTTTCATTATTCATAGAGAACCTCCCATCAACTACTGTATTACTTCTGACTAATTCTTGGCTAGTTTCGACTTCACCATGGTCACAAACTTCTTTGCTAGTGGACTTAACCGGAAATCTTGCCGCTAGAGACATGAAAGCCGAGCTGAAGAGAAACATTATTGTTAAGAGAAAGAGAGATTATTGTTAAGATTAATTTCTCTTCTTCTTTGGTGTGTAATATGTAATATTTTTTCTCTCTCAGTTTTCGTAAAAACTAGTATTCATAAACACAGGAATAAAAAATAATTTTGTTTCAATAAAGAGGAACATGATAATGCTTTTACAAACAAATCTGAATGCAAATATTCAAAATCGACCAACTGTCAACAGTCAACTCTAAGTCTCCAAACACAAAATAGAAGCATTGGTATATCAAGCAACTGTTTCCTGAAATGGTAAAATAAAGTGTTTGTGTCTTCTTACCATCATACAATCAAAATACTTCACCCTCCGTGAAGGCAATCATGAATGGTTATCTCTTGAAATTGAATTTAGGAACCTAAAACATATAAAATAAACTCCTCATCATACCCGCATCTCTATTCCAAAGGGCCTCTTGAAACCATTATGTTTTTCCTAAACGCAAATTCATAGCCTTTACCTATCCAAAAGTTCTTTTCCCAGAATTTGACAAGGCCTCAAGGGTACACATTTCTAAAACCAAACGAAGTCAAGATATCCCACTCGGAAGTAGGGTCTTCGGGAGTAGAACGTATGCAAACTAGTCTTCTACCCAAAGAGTAGAGCGGTTGTTTCCATGAAGACATTTCTATTGCTCAATAATCAATGGGATTACTTGATGCCACTTATTTATTGGACATTTATGGAATCACATTTGAAATTCAGGGTATGAAGAAAAACATTGTGCATACCTTGATAGATGGTCTGACACGTTTTGAGTTAAATAAACTCCAACCACCGAGTCCACTACAGATCCCTTCCATTGTGAGAAACGCCTGTTACCTGCGAAGGATGTGCTTAAGTCAGTCAATGCTCTTCCAAGTGATAAAGATAGAACGAAAAAAGACCAAATTTCAGGGAAGTACCTGCATGCATATGCCGACATAAGTTAAAATGAGGTGGCAAACTGGGGTCATGCTTGTTTTGGATTCACTCCTCTTTCATATTTTTTTCATGCTTCCCATTTTGTTCATCCTTTCTTTATTCCGATATTTCTCAATCTTTCCCTCCTTTGTGAAACATCTTCCATTACTACCTAAACTACGTGTTAGTTGTTACTTGTTTGGTTATTAAATGCACCTCTCTCGGTGCAAGGGTTTTGGACTGGGGTGTATATAGAAAATAGAGCAAATGCATGAAGCAACATTCTTAGTTACTCTTTGAACCCCATTTACAGAAAGAGAAAAAACTTACTAGAAAATAAAGAACAATTAAAACATTCTTGGTTCGCAAAATGTTTTCAGAAGGAATGAAATCTGTCAAAGGAATTTGACTTTGAAGGAATTAATGGAATTTGACCGCGCTTTTGGCTGGAATGAATTAGAATGGAATATGTTAAATGATTTTGAAGCTGCCTGTTTGGTTGGTAGAATGTAGCTTCCTAATTGGAATGAATAAATGATAAATGACAAAAATACTCCTTTTATAACGGTGGTGGTCGGCCGTGGTTCAGATTGGTGGTGGTCGGCCGTGGTTAAGACTGGTGGTGGTCGGAGGTGGTTCAGAAAGGTGGTGGTCGGTGGTGGTTATGATGTTGGTCATATGGGTCTGGGTAAATCAAGTAGGGAAGACGGGGATAATTTTGTCTTTTTGAGAAAATGGGAAGGAATGGAATTGAATTCATTCACAATTGTGATGGAATGACCAAGTCCATGAATGGTGGAATGTGTGGAATCAATTCCATTCCATAGGTAAACCAAACGCCTGAAAGGGATATGGTCAACGAAATTGATCATTTCAATTTCCTTCAGATTCCGTCATGAACCAAACGCCCCCTAAGACTTTGTAGTCGATCAACTAATTCAAGAGAGATTGTGGAAAGCCATTAGAAATCACTCAACGAACTAAGCAAAGAGAAAAGAGGATAAAAGAACAAAATCAAGAAACGAAGTCTAGATCAGGTCCAGGTTTTTCTTTGTTATAGTTATCTGGTTTTCATATTATCTAACATCATCTTCAAAACCTTTGAAGTAGTATTTAAGGAACATGGCAGAGGCAGGCTATTAATTTGACTCTCTTTATCGAAGGGTTATTGACCCAGCGGTAACCAGGTTACCGGTAGATCCCGACCTACCTGGAAGTCAACTCACCAAATGTCCTGAGTGAGTGTTTGTGAGTTTTGCCATATATGAATACTATATACTTCACATTAATAACATTCTCTTTTACTGGAGAGAAACAAAGACAACAGGTAGATCTTTATGAGAATAAGATGGAAAGGTAGGGATGGTGGAGAGGAATTGTTAGCTTAGTGAAATATCATCTTGAACCCATATATGCACAAGACTGTTCCAAGTAAAAGCAAATGCAAAATATTGAGTGGAAAACGGTGATTAGGCCCAATTGCTTGTTTCAATAATGTTACATAGATAATTCATAAATCTTGGCCCAATTTAACAAAATTGGAAAATTTTAGGGGTCAAAGACTAATCCCTGACGGGTTCAGGGGAAGGAATCCCCTGGTTCGGGGTACCCAGTAAAAATAATAATAAAAACAAGGTATTTTAAAATTAAATTATAACGAACCGTCACTACATTAATTACCAATATTGAAAATCGAATATATTTGTCATTTAATAATAAATGTATACATATATATTTATTTCACATACTATATACATATATCAAATAAAATAAAAAGATTAATTGGGATCGGATTAGGGGCGGGTAATGTCATCCCGACACCGCCCCTTTACCCACCAAAGAGGGAATTCCCCGTCCCTACGGGTAATATTCCCGTCTCTAGGTGAAAGTAAGTGCCATGCCACAAAATAGTGAAAAAAAATTTCATGGTGGCATGAATTTGAGACTAGATGTCAAATTTATTGACGGTTCAGTATATTACTTTGTTTAGAGAATTAAATATTACCTTGGATAAGATGCATCTTGGCAATGAATGAGTCCACTCGTCCACGAAATACTTTCCTCTGTCTTTCCCACCATTCCTCCTTCTCTTTGTCCATTTCTTCAACTGGTTCACTTCCATCATTCTCCATCAGCAGCTTCCACACTCTCAATGTCTCCTCATCAAGATTCACCTTGGGAAGCACTTTGCGCTTCTTGGGAGGTTCTGTCTTTACAAGCGTCCCACTGAAATTATGATCCCGTACCACAAGTTCCTTGCATTGACCATTGATGTCTAGATTCTCCATCTTCCTTCTTACAAACTCCGTGATTTCTCTTACATACAACTCATTTAACTCTGCATCAATCATGGTAAAAAGATATATATAAGAGCGTCGATTAGGGGTGTTCACCCAAACCGCCCACACCGCACCGATTCGCAGATTGGTCCAATTCGCAAAACCGCGGTTTAGAACTTTCATGATGCGGTTTGCTTTCTTACCAAATCGCACTATGCGGAGGGGTTTGCGGTTTTGAGTTACCAAACCGAGTTCAGACCGCACCGACAATACCCGTTTGGGAACGTCCAGTGCCAAAGTCACTAAATGGGTAAAACTACACACCTCCGGTTCTTCATACTTTTTCAATATGAAAAAAAAATGTGATCTGATCAAATAATATTATTATGGTTCGAGAGACAAAAATAGTATCTACTCGGACACTACAGTCTGTTGAATCAGCAGCAGACATTAAGCGTCCTTTTTATGGGGGCTTTATTCTGGCTCCGCTTAGAAAAGGTCAAGTAGACACGATAGGTCCGCATATTCAGTATATTTTTTAATTTTATATAACACACACACACACATATATATATATATATAGAATAATTGTTAATTTATTATTTATGTAATATTTTTGGACTTTGAATTTGATTCAATATTGCAATATCTAACTTAAGTTTTAAGTTTTTTTTAACCCACACGTCCAATTCAGTTTGAAGTTTATTTATTTTTCCTTCTTAGACTAATTTTAGTTATGCAATATGTATTCGGGGATGTATTGAAACTCTTTATTTTTTTGGACTACGGACACTTTATCATTGATTTTTTAATGTTTTCTTCAACTTATAGTTATTGGATTGTAAGCATAAAGTGTGATAGGTACAAACCACATAAACCACACCGCAAAATGCGGTTTGAGGTTTAGGCGGTGCAATTTGCAGTTTGGGAAAATGCTCAACCGCAAACGCAGTTTGGGGAGCGAACACCCCTAGATTCCATAACTGGCAATGGAAAAAAAATATGTTGTTAATGACATTAGCTTAATTACCTTTTTTAGAAAGCGGGGTAGCTTGGTCTCCGGGTAGCAAACTTTGACTTCCAAGAACCGGAACCTCTTGTAGTTGGAGCGACTTTAGAGCATCAACAGAGTTATCAACTAGTTGCACATTCCGGTGAAATGAGGTAAAACTCTCAATTGTCTGGATCGGAACCTCTTGTAGTGGGAAGCATTCCGTAACCTTTAGAAAACTTTCTTCTTGCTGTGGAAGGCATATTTCAGTTTCATAAGGCATTGCTTTAAAAATAGATAACTCCATGATATTTTCTCTCCTTTTTTCACTTTCATAAGGCGTTGTTTTAAAAATAGGAATGTCCAAGATATTTTCTCGCCTACGAGTGTGTCGTATGGATCGCTTCCTTTTCTTGGTTAAAAACACATGAAGAAATCTTTCGGCCGTATGAAGATTGGGTTTCACCACTCCTTTGTGGTCTTTGGATTTATTGACCCCATTATGTACACTTTTTCCAGTAGTTTGTATGTGCTTTCTATGTGATCTTTTCACGCGTTTCTTCCCATCTTCAAAAGCCTTGATGTACCACCAATTTACATTCATAGTGGCCTTTCTTCTCTTTGCCCTTTGTTTCTTGAATATACTTGGAAAATTGGGTCCACTTTTTTTGCTATTTTGTAGACACTGATTTGCTCTAAATTTCCTTCGATATACTTGCAGCGTAGGGATGACACTGGTTGCGTTTGAACTTCTTTTCTTTCGGCGTTGATAAAAGTAAACAAACCTTCTACCATGTGTTTCAGCTAGTTCTTGATTTCTTATGACTGAAGTATCTTGATGGCATTGCTGCTTGTTATTATCTGCCAACAAATCCTCTGAAGCTTTAAGACACTTTTTTTGAAACCTACTCCTCCTTGGTGTATTTCTCTTGGAAGTAACAAGCTTACCGAAATAACTAAATTCTCCAAGGTCATAATTAACGCTTCGGGGTTGTACATGTGATTTTGACACATAATGAGACTTTCCATCAACTAGATGATGGTTAAAATCCAAGGAACGCTTGCATGACTTAAAAACGATTATGGACGACATAGAAGCTGATTGGACATCTTGCACAACATCTTTATAGCCATAACTAGTTGAGCTTTGCATACAACTGGTTGACCCTGTGAATGTGTTCTTTCTTGCCGGCTTCCTCCTCTCTTGTACCCGATTTGGAGTTACGGGTTTTGGAGTTTTTGGTCTTGGGGTAGAAGCCCGTGGTGTTTGAGCCTTTGGGACTTTCTTTGGTTTGCTATCATCTAATATTTTAGGCCTGTGTTTTTTCATTCGGGGTCTTTGACTTGGCTTCTTATTCAAGTCAATGCCATCATTACGCCTTTTCCTGCTATCTTTTTTCTCAGATGTAGTAGGAACTGAGCCAACACCAGCTCGTGACTCATGAACACGATGAACGTTTTTACTGTCACACTCGGAATGAGGTACTTTGACTTCCTCCTCTCGTGCACAGCTTGTGTCATCTACACAAAAGCAAACTATTTCAAGATTAATGAATTAGACATTAGACGCATCTTAACTGAAATGGCTAAGAGATTGCATTGTGTATTTATCCTAATGGGTTAAAAGAGTTCAAGCACTTATGCAGGAATCCAGATGATCAGTTAAAAAAGAAGATAGAATTATTAGTCTCATACACCCTCCATCAAAAAGACTTTGACTTTGAAAAGTCAAACTACTTTCAACTTGAAAAACCCAGTTACCATAATAGATTATAAACAAGTATTACAAATAGAAAGATTTCGGTGGTAAAGGAATAGCAAATCATTTCAAATTTGACTTTCAGAATTCTTTCTGATTCTCAATAATGAAAGTAGCAACTGGTCATTGTATGGCTGATCAATATACCAATTACTAAAATACTAAATCAGTAAGATCCCACATTAGTTGGGGATGGGAACAAAAATTGCCTTCTAAAAGACAGGATACCTCCTCTATTAGATGCGTTTTAAGACCGTGAATCCGGGTGTGAACAAAGCAGACAATATTTGGTAATGTTGGCCTGGGATGTTACAAATATGCATTTTAGTTTTCATAGGCGTTAACAACACAGTTTCACACACCAGAAGTTCCAAAAACTATAAGTAGAGTAAAGACATCTTACGCTGATCCGCTGCATTGCTTTTAGGATCCTTTCCAGCCACACCCAAATCCGCTTCACGTTCACCAAAACCAGCCTTCAATCCATACATCTCATTAATTCCATTATGTTCCAAATATCCAGTAGCATTGAAAGAAGCCATAAATGGAAATGCCTCATTTAGATTCTCGATTCCTGTCCCTTGTCCAGAAGTTAATGTCGCCTTGCAGTTATGTCGACCTCCCATCGGTTGAACCGAATGCAACCCTAACCCTAACCTAGCGGGAATTGGCTTTCCTGGGGTCAAGGGCATCCAAACACCATCTCTTTCCATGGAATCACCTGATTCCATCACTGCAATCCTGTAGACATGTTAGAAACCCAACAAAAAGAAAATTAAAACAGGGAAAAGTAGGTTAGAGTACCACCGTTAGTAATCTTTTAAGGTTCTAAATGACGTGAGGCGCGGCGTGGCGGCAAGGTCAAGCCCTAAGCCTTACGAGTTACGGCGAGGCCGCGGCTTTTTTCAAGGCCCTAAGGTGGCATATGTATATACACACACACACATACACACTTATGTGTGTTGGTGTTTTGAATAATATCATAGAACAAACAAAATTCATGTAAAGTAATAAAAAAGAACCACTGATACCAAATATATAGATAAAAAATGATATCGAGTGCAAAATCGGGATTATATCTCTTGAATCTTTTCTCACTACTTTCTTCAATTTTCAAAGAATTCGTGTTCGACTCTTCATATTTATCTATTTAAGGTTTTAGTTTTATTTAAGTTTTAGCCTTTTAGGTCTCATACATAATTATCATTTATCCCTCAACTTATATATTAAACATAACCCCACACCTTACAAAATAAAGCGTCGTAACAAGCCATAACGTGTTATAATGCAAGCCAACTCAAGGGGGTTAACGTGGCAGCGAATCCAAGCCTTTATGCCATAACGCGCCATAACATGGCCATAAGATGTTATTTAGAACTACTTCTTTTAGAAGTTTTCATATTGGAAAGACTACAAACATTACTGGTCTGTCTAGTATACAATCAGCAAGATGATGAATCTATGATTCCCCCTTTTTTAGTACCAAATTCAAAACACATATCCATGATCATAATAAATAAACAATAAATAAATAGCAGAAAACTGAAGTATAATGGAGAGCGAGGAGAATTAGAGCTTTGAACCTTGAAGTAAGTTGAAGCCAAGTTAAATCAATTTTTGAACCACCCGCTACGAAAGAAGCTAATTAAGCATCTGATAACCATCTCTCATGGCGATTTCACTTCAGACTCCCAAAAATTTCAACCTTTTACAACAAAATTAAACACTAAATTCATCTTGATTTGTGTGAAATTCTGGGTTTACCATCCAAAATCAACAGGGGAAAAAGAACAATGTGTGTATATATTGAAACGAAGTTGTGCAAATTGAAGTTAGGGTTTTGTTCATACTTACAATGTTTATAGAAACCGTTTTACCGAAGAGAACACCACCATGGAAAAGGGTTTTCTGTTGCAGACACGAACGTTTGGGGAGATAAATATATATTTACAAAAATTGCAAATTGCATGGGGAAAAAAAATAATGGAGTTTGAAACGGATTAATCAAGGACTTATTTGTTTTAAAAATTGTTTAAGAAGTTATTTAATAATTTTTTGAATGTCTAAGGAATTATTTGTTTTAAAAATTGTCCAATGATTTATTTAACATATTTTGGAATGTCCAATGACTTATTTGTTTAAAAAAATTGTCCAAAGACTTATTTGTTCTAAAAAATTGTCCAAGGACTTATTAACATGTTTGGGAATATCCAAGGACTTATTTGTTTCAAAAAAAAGTCCAATGACTTAATCATTCCAAACAAGAAAATCCATTGGTTTTTATTGTACTTTTCCCTTTAAATAACTTGCTTTTAAAACTTTTATTTTGTTATCCAAAATGTAAAGTTTTAAAATTTAAGTATATGGATAACCGGTTGAAGTATTAACATATTATCATGCTAATATGGCATCCAACTCAGTAATATTTGCTGACGTGGTTAGTGACATAAATATTTTTAATTTAAAATTAGTCTTCAACTGGTTACTCGGGTGCTTAAATATTTAAAACTTTACATCTTATGTATCAAAATGAAAGTTTTGAAAGTATATTGCTTAAAAAAAAATCAAGTTAAAATACATTATTTTTTCATACAATTTATCCTTATAAAAATAAACCATAAAAGATTAACGTGTTAATTCATGTCATAAAAAGGAATATAAATTTCCCAAATAATATTTTGCAAATTTAAAATATTTAATCAAAAAAAACTAAATCAATACTATATTATAAAGCATTTGAAAAAAACTCTTAAAAACCATTTTTTATACGTAAAGTACTGTTATTAATGCATATTACTTAAAACTCAAGATTGCAAGTAGATTGTGCGTAAGTATGACTTAGTAAAGCTCCATATCTGAATTCGTGTAACTAACTGCAGATAAACATAATCAAATACAAGATAAACATTTTATTTTAAATATAAAAAATCTAAAATATAATTAGGATAATCAYTRAGTTCTAACAGAATACTTAATTATTATHTTTATAAAATGTTATATTATTAAACCAAAAATAAATTATTTCATTATTAAACTTAAATTAAATTATAATAAAAAAATAAAGAAATTACATAAAAAATTAGAACTTTTAAATAATTGATTTGATATTAACATTGGTTTTTTCTTATCAAATTTTTATGATATCTTCAAATTTATATTTTATTAAAAAATAAAATCATTATTGTTTTCTTAAAAACACATAAAATCGTATTATAACATTTACAGAGACAAATAATAAAATAGAACATTAAAATCGAGATGTGTCTCGCTGCATTGTGCGAGTACTCTTATAGTATATACTAAATGGATGGACTTGTTACGATATCAAGTTTTTTTCTCCAATATTGTATACCAATCAATTGTATTAATATATAAAATTTTATACTGTGTACCGACCAACTATATTTGGTACCAATATTTTTTGGTTGATACTGGTTTTGTACCAATTTCAAATTACATATATAAAAACTTGTCATTTTATAAATTTTGAGTGACCTTTTAAGTTTCCCCGTAACACCACATAATATTTAAGGGTTTTTAATTCCAAAGAAATAAAAGTTGCAAATGCTCAAATGTTAAAACAAAGTAGTTAAGTTATAGTGTTTAATATTTAATATATAAAAAATACAAAACTAATAAATAATTAAATAAGTTGGTATCATGGTACTACTGTGGTATGTGACTTCGTATACCGTGTACCAACCAAGTTTGCATACTTGGTATGATACTACCAATCAATTGTAATTGACTGATACCACTTTAATTAATACAGTTGGTACACATGTCGGTTGGTTTGATTTGGTACAAAATTGTCACGGTCTAAAACTCTAGTCTAATTGAAGACGATTTTGTGATTGTCCTTTCTACTATTCCTACGGACCACCGACACTGTCCTACGAAAATATTCCGTCCGTCTCAATAAGTTTCCTATTGAATGTGCATGATAGGTATTCAACTTTAAATAAATAGTACCAAATCAAAGGGCATTTGGCCTAGCGGTATCTGAGCCTCTTGTCTCCTATGAGGTCAAGGGTTCTAACCTCATCAATAATGAGGAGGGTTTGTGAATTTATTTGTTCCATTTGCCGTATATAAATTAAATTATATTATATACTTCAAAAAAAAAAAAACAGTTTTCTTTTCTTTTTCTTTCAAGTTACATCCAAATATATCCATTAGAAAAACATGATGTTTCATTAATTCTTTCTTTCCATTTTTTTTCCTCATACTTTTGCACACTGCCAGCCAAGTCGTTTACCAGACTCTTACCGAGTGTCATTTACCTTACACCGAGAATGACAAGTACCAATAATCTTACCTGGTAAACACTTATCGCAAGAAAAGGCAAGTGCTTTTTTTGAAAAGGTGCCCCATGCCATATCTGGACTAATCGTGGCAAAATGTGACGGGAAGAAATCAGTTCTGATAAACTTATTGGCCACTAGTAGCTAGTAGCTTCGTCGTTGATCTCTCCTCTTCCCAACCCACCTGTGTCGGTTTCGGGTACAGGTACCCTTTATCAAATTTGATCAGCCGTAGACAAGTAATCCTAATGTGGGCAGATTTGGTGCATACGCCTGGAATCAAACTCTGGGCAGATGAGATATTCTATCAATGGGGATCTCAACCATTACGCCACAAACCTTTTGGTTAAGGTAAATGACTCTTACAGGTAAGCACTTACGCAGTAAGTGTTAACCCCTTGATTCTTTGAAGTAAAGGACAGATCTGGATACATTCCAGATTCCACTCCTTGGGTTCGTTTAATTTAGTCTTTGCTTCGGTCTTAGGCTAACGATTAACCAACGTCATAATTTGACGTTTTGATGTGACAAAGAGCACATATAACGGTTCGTTCGTTTGTAAAACACTATTTTCTTGAATTTCGACAACCGATTACGGAAAAAAAAAAAGACCATACTGCTTCGGCATACCAGTAAAACACTTGCAACACTATTGTCTTCAATATCACTTCCTTGAATCCTCCGTCTCTTTTTATGAGTTTTGAACCATTTACATACAGCTTTGCTTCACCTCACGAAACTTGTTTGTTATTTCTTCACATTAGCTTGCAAGAACTCCCGGCACCTGCATCCACAACGCCACGTTTGAGTCCTAACCGGTTGAAGCATAAAAGGGATAAAAAGACACTTCTGACCCCACTTTCTTGGGGTAGAGGACAGGTCTGTGTACGTCGCGGTTCTTCCACGGACCGGACACTACTTCCGGATTGGATAAATTACAATTAACTTGTAAACTCAATAATGATCAAAAAATAGAAGCTCGTAAGAGACTATTTGGAGGGTTGTAACCATACAACGCAATGTGATCCAAATTCAATAAATACAAAATTTTATATAAATGCTTTTACTATTTTATTGTTAGAACTTATAGTCTCTACATTGGATAAATTACAATTAACTTGTCAACATACATGATTAAAGGCTGACTCCTCTCATTTCCAAATCGGTTTTGGAATTCAAGACACTAAGGATCTTTTCATAGCATAGGAAAACAAAGTACCCATACACTTGTCCCATGACCCATGTATGACTCAACAACTCAAAATTCCTGCTACAAATTCACGTAAGACGAACTACAGCTACTAGGTTGACAGCCCAGTGACACTTTGAAGGGGGGGGATATTAACAATTGGGTTAATTTCACAGAAGACAGATTACAACTAATGTGATTTTGCGATGGGAGATTGGTCCTTTTCTTTATTTCTGTTGGTACAGTGATCGTATATATTGAATTATCATCTATAATAACTAAACACGTATTGGAACATCATCAGTATTAAATTACAGTTTATGTTTGGATTCTTGCAGTATATTTTCTTTATAATTGTGTTCTAGCCATCCGTTAATTGTTTAAAAACTTGGATGATTCTTTTTTCGACTTGTTTTATACCAGATCTGAAATTCTAGGAATGCATGAAAACACAACAGTAGAGTCATAACATGCCATATTGCCATCTACAGCTATGAAAACAAAATACCAAATAACTTAAGCCAAAATTTAAAGCTGATAGCAATATTAGCCTCCTAAAAAAAAGTGTCGAGTTCAAGAGTTTGGAACTTACATGCCAATATGAGTCTCAGCAGGATACAATATCTAGCATTTCTCCTTTAGGAAACTTGCTGCTACCTGAGGTACACTTTAATGGTTGTTTGATGTCTGCTGTCTTGGTATCAATTGGAGATTGTGAATTCGCAAACGAACCATTTTCTTGGACCTTATTTTCTAACAATTTGGTGTTCAAATTAATACCAACAGCTTCAGCTTGATCAGCAAACAGGACTTTCGAAATGGGGGAACCACAAATTTCTTTGTATACCTCATAAGAGGCAGCACGGGTGTTTCCACCTTCCAGAAGTTCTGAAAGGGGGTGAAAAACAGAAATAGCATCATTCTTCTTCTCAAGTCTCGATTTCAGTTCCAGAAAATCAGAAACCAATTCGGACTTGTTAAACTGAACAAACACAGCAGTCCTATCCAAGTGGTAGATGGATGTAACTGAGGTCAACCCAAAAACTTTACAAAGAGATTCTTTTATCTCCCTTGCCTTGAGCTTTGACGGGAAGCCCCAAATTATGGCAATATTTGGAAACAAAATCTTTGTTGGTTGGATTTTGAAAGTGTTAAATGCTGAAGATTCTGTTGTAGTTCCACCAGTTTTTATGTTAACTATATCTCCACAACTCCAACTGAGGTAAAGAAGATTGATGTACTTTTGAAGCTTCTCTTCTTTCATCAACATTGAGTGAGAGCTGAAATCAATATTAAGATGACTGCATGATTGGGCAAAAATGCACCCTGTCATGAAAGCATCATAACCAGCTTCATGCTTAGCTCCAGAGTTCCAGTTTGATGATCTGCAAGTTGAGTTTAACATATTCTTAATGCAACACGTAATCAGATAAAATGACAATAATGCTTATATTGGTTGCAACAGTTATGGATGATACATAATAATCCCTGTTGTAAACCCCCTCTATTTCTCGTGCTATTGGTTTTGAAAATCGTTTGAGGCGCACGCCTCGAGACGAGGCAGCCCAAAATCGCACCTGAGGCAGCGCCTCTTGGACCCTGAATGAGGCCTTGGTTTAGTGAGGCGGGTCGGCGAGGCGTGAGGCGTTGTCAAGGCGTACACCTCAGATGATCAGCTTCGGTAATTGTTTTTGCGGCTTTTTTATAAGCTTTATGGCAATAGTAGTACTTCTCTTTATAGTATAAGTGTCTTTTATTTTAAGAAACTAAAAGTCAAAGCCCAATGGCCCCAATGTGTGGGTTGACCCTTCCTCTTCCTCCAAGCAACCAATTTTTCCACACCCTCTCAGCCTATCTCACGGTTCACTCTTTCCTCTATCAAGAACCACTGCACCAACGCCCTTAGTAATTTAGTATTATACATATTGTTTATAAATGTATACATATACTTGTGTGGTTATATACATATTTTGGTATATGTATGTTTCTGCCTTGGGGCATACGCCTGGCCACGTTGAGGGAAAACGGCCCAAGGCCCGATTCCACCTTCTAAAACCTTGCTCGCGCTCCTACATAGTTTTGACATTTTGTCAACCCACCCCACTAACCATAACCTAGGCAATAGAACAGTTTGCAAGCGTGGAGGAAACTGTGTGGCTAAATCATGCAAATGTATCCTTCTAAAATATGAACGCATCTTTGAACAAGAAACAGGTTTATATTACCGTCTATGTTCCAAAAAGAGCAATTTGTTCATTTAAGAATTTCTAATGGAGGCATCCTTACATTTGAAATGAAGGGAACATTTGCTTTCGATTTGAAATGTCACCAACAGGGCAACAGAAATGCAGACAGCATACGAAGCATGTAATATTTCCTTGTAAATTAGACATGATAAAGCAAGTAACTGTGTTACCATGGCATGAATCCAACAGATATCGCCAAATAATGAGCTAAAAATAATTTAAATCTTAAATGTAAAAAACAAATGAAGCCAATTACATCTGCAAATCCATATTATTCAAATACTACAGGGAAACATACCACAGATAAATCACCAAGTGATGAGCTAGAAATTTATTAAATCTTGAATGTAAAGAACAAATAAAGCCAATCACATTTGCAAATCCATATCATTCAAATACCAGAGGAAAAACATACCTCATATCATCCACTTGAACCTCAACTGTGACAGAACTAGGAGCCAAGCCAGAGCTGCTGACACCAGAAGCAATATGTGGGCAGAGAATGGCAAAAGCTTTGGACAGTGAAGTGCTACTCTTCTTCATCTTTAATTGCAATACATTACTTGCATTCAGGAGGATCTTCGTGTCAATTATGTATGGAAAGTTCTTTTGAACTAAGGTTACATATTCCTCAAGATTCGAAGGAAGAGGACCCACAAACTTTCTACATACATGTGCAATATCTGTTTCAATAGACAGAAGATTAGTTGTATGTCAATTGAATCATCTTTTTGAAAGAAGCAGCCTCCAAAAGTCATCCTACCAAGAAAGCAATTGTGTCCAACAATCAACTTTTGTTCGGAGGAAAGGAGGTCAATCACATGCCGAAAGCCAATGGCAGCTCCAATCTTCATCTCTGCTTCCTTGCAAAGGTCTCCTTTAACCTCTTTCTGCATAAGGTGGTACAGATTTTATAAACAGTACGACAATATCCTACTGAGTGCTATTTAAGACCAGAAGAGAACTGAGACACGGACCTCCTTGAAGCAACCACACCGTTTACAAAAATTCAAACACGCACGAATAAGTACATTATAAACCAAATTTCATGTTTTGGATAATGTAGAAAAGTGATGATATTCATACAATCAAAACTCCAATAATTATCCTATGTTATTTTAAATCATTTCACTCTAGTTGTCGATTCCATAATATTTTTGTATTGCCACAACATGCTACTACATGCACACAGAACTTGAAAGACCATAGTTCTCCTGATATAGCATTTAATGCTCTCAAGAACGTGGTTAAGGTTTGTCGAGAGTGTGCAGCTACGCGTCAATGCCAAACCAAACTGCAAAGTCTATCTTAGGTGCAGTCCCTTGAAGTTCCTAACAAGGATTATTCTGACTTGCTCTAAATTGCAATCCATGCTATGTAGATCATCACTTCCAGGTCCAAGGAAAAAAAGAACTAGGTACTTAACACGCTCGTCTATGAGAAATAATATGTAGCACAGTAGAGAATCAGAGAGACATAACAGATTGCTCCCCAAATTGTACTACAAAAAGGAATGAAAATAATGATTTAATACTTGTTCCTTTTACCAATATTGTTGTATGTGGTTGGAACATGCAATGTGAAGTTTAACTTTGTACATTTGAAACAAAAGGAAGATTATAATAAGCTCCACAAATTTTAATATTAATACTTGTATCTTACCATAAGCAACTCTAGGTCCCTTCTGGAGTTTGTGTAGACGATAAATTGTTCTAAACATGAAGCACCATTTACACGGATGTAAGCTAAATCTTTGAAGCTCTTTTGTATAACCTGCAAAATATCAATATCAAGTATTCCCTCATTCCCATGAAAACTACAACGCTTGCCTTTTTCCAAATATCCAATAAAAACTGCAACATTTTTACCTTTTCCTGAATGTCCAATGAAAATTGCAACATTTTACCCCATAAGTTTTCATGTTAAATTACCTACTTTCCATTATTCCCGTTTATAATTAAATTCATGATAGTGGTAATAGTTTATTGTTTTGTCATTATTGAATGGTATTTTAAATATCGCAAATAGTCACACAATTTCCTTAAATTATGTGCCAATTTAAATGTTGCAAATTCCATGATACTAATGTTAACACATTTGCAAGTTAAAATTAAATGAAAAAAATCATAAATAGAGGAATTCATAGGTCCGTCATTCAAAAAATGAACCAAACGCCAGAATGGAATTTGGTCAACAGAATTGGCCCTTCCAATTCCTTTAGCTCCCGTCAGAATCAGAGAAACCAAACAACACCTAATACTCTCATCGCAGTTGTCTATCATATCAGTTTGAGTCTTAGCTAGCTCTTGTCAAGGATTTAAGGTGTAACTTCTAAATTTTAGATCTGCATAGACCAGCAATGCATAAGACAATAGTAAATGCTTTTCTGAATTTCTTCCAATAAAGCTATAATGGAAATAATTACAAAACAGATGTATATATTACAAAACAAAGTTATAATGATTAGGAAACATGTGCAAATTAGTTTTCAAGATTTATATATAAAAAACATTACCGACTTAATCAACCTTAGCTGGCGGGAAGTGAATCCATTCAGTTTGATGGCTGGACGCATCCTAAAAAAGATGGTCTGAAACTGATTCATGGAGTCATTAGAGTCTTCTGGAATCTGGCTGGACCTTCTATTTCTAATCTGTAACAGGTCATCATGCCATTCACTGATTTTGTTCCTCATTCTCTCCACAAAAAGAATATCTGCCATTCTAACCAATGGAACATCTTTAATTTCTTTGGTTGTGCATGGTGACTCTGATAACTCATCTTCATGTGTTGAATGTAAGTGTAATCTAGCTGCGTCTTCTAGTGCTCTAGATAAATAAGATATTCCTGAATTTACCCAAGGTTGTAAAAGCTCAAAAAACGGGTGCAAATAAACTACCACAATGGATTTTGTAGTACATAATAAAACTAAAATAAAACTATACCATCTAATAATAAAGGTTCATGAACAATGTTCTAAAAGCGTTGAGCGGAACTATGCGGTCGAGTGGTCATCTGGCACTAATCGCCTAAGGTGGCGATTTAACGGAAGTTTAAGCTGTTCATTTGAATATACAAGACAATCAATTTTCTATTATGTAGACATATGAAAATTTAATAAAAGTACATTTCTAAACAACTGGTTTCTGTTCCATTATAATAGTTGCTCGGAATGACTATAAAGATTCCGTCGAACTTGAGAAAAGTCTTGATAATTTGAGCTTCGAGGGACACCAACTCCTATGCAGTTGATCAAGAAGCCCTAAGTAATCCAAGCAATAAAGAGTCGCTTAAGGAGTAACAAAAAATTGTAGACTTACCCCCATCCCCCATCAAGCATCTACTCTTAACGAGGCATAACAATTCTATGAGCCGCTAAGAGACAAAAGTCAAGGAACAAACACTAAATATTCAGAATAACAATCCTATAATTTTGATGCTTCCAACAGTTTCAAAGGAGCAAAGAAGAGATAAAGATATTATGCAAAAAAATAATTGTAAAATAACAAATGCACAATCTTATCTTAGCATCCTTTTAGCTAGGGTGATAGGCTTATGCAATATCTGACCCTAACATATTATGCACCCTTATAAACAGTTGAAACCGGATCTTTTATCTCTAATGTCAAATGTATGCAAAGCGAATTTTTTTGACATTACCAATCATCCTCCATTTGTGTGAGTCAATTAGCATCATACTTCTATTACTAATAACAAAACACTATTGATGATTAAATAGTCGGTATTTTCAATTTTAGCAAGGAAATAATTTCAGCCTTCCTGACCAGAGATATTAAGGTAGACCCTTAGCAAGATCACAAAACCTCCAATTTATCTGGGAACTACATTTATCTGAAATTCATTATTTTGGATAAAAAACCAGCATGCTACTCATAAGAAATAACCTAAGGGATAAAATAAATACCTTCTTTTACACACAGATTGAAATCAAACTGGTACTTTGCCAAAAAATCAATTGAGGCAGTCTGGCACAGGAACTCATAAGATGGGTCATAAGCTCCAACTTCTTGACGGGGAAATATGTAAAAGTTGTGCCTGTCACAAGAACTCATAACGTCAGGTTACAATAGTTACAAAGAACTCAAGTTCAAGCTTTTAACCCATTTCTTAGTTACCTATTTATTAATCTGACCATCAGGTAGAGCAGGATTTCAAGCTTTTAACCCATTTCTTAGTTACCCCATCCCTCATTTCTCATTTTCAAAGCAAATCATAAAATTGTTATTCCCATACTGTAAAATTCTGTCTATAGAATGTTATTTTTAAAAAAATTGGCAACGTAAGCGTAAAGAAAAAAAGACTAACGGATGGGCAATGAATGACTGCTTGGTGGAGTCCCAACGGAAGGGGCAAACCCCAAACTGAACAACTGCAAACTTCTCAGCAGAGTCCTTCACCTTGAGATAACGAACATCAAATCTGTCAAACTCAAATGACTCCCTCCAAGGAGCGCTCGTCACTCCAGTCATTTCCAAGTCAATTGACACAAAATCCGAGTCTCTGACGTGACGACGAAGGTCAGCAAGAGACAACTCAAAGTTGGACCTAGTAACATTCTTGAGAGCGAAACTCGAAGAAGGGGAGGAAAAGGAAGCACGAGATGAATGAAACGGAATTGGAATCAGGGTTAGGGTTTTGGAGATTGCCCTAACCATCCAATGTTGCTTCATACCAATATCCTCTTTCACAGTCTCTGATACTTCTTCATGACCCCGACTTTGAGAGGCTCTGTAAAGTAGCAGCATAAGGCATTATGAGATGATGCTAACAGATCAAAATTCACGAAATCAGATAAAAAGTAATAAATTGAGGTTCATGATGATTAAATTTTATCAAAGGAAAAACCTCATTGCACTATACTACAAAACATAACAGAATTAAATCACCCATAAAATAGCAACCGAATTCAAACTCACAAAGTAAAACACAAAAACGGAAGCAGAAAAGACCAAACAATCAAACAGGGCCATTAATGATCACAACTACTATAACAACAACAGAACAACTTTTTGTGCTGTGCTCGTTCATCCATCGTCATTTTTCCATTAATAATGAAACTAAATCAAATCCAAACTACTAAAAAGTAGCAAAAGCAGCAAGCAGAAACGAATCCAAAGAGGAGCATGTCCATTGAAACATTGAGAATAAGACGACCTAATTGCAACAATATGAAACTGTGAATTGCAACCTTACCGACGGTCAAACGAGCACCTACGGGAGCATTAATTGAAGAAAAATAAAAGGCAGAGAAGACGGCAATAACGGAGAAGAAGAGGCCACGACTGAAGCTTTCTCGAGAGCCGTCCGGCCGGAGAGACGAGAGTGCACTGCAGGGAGTGACCGGCAACGGTGAATGACTAGGGTTTCTAGCGAGGGGTATTTTTGGTTTTTCAATTTCACAGCATGCAAGTGCGCAATACTCTACCCATGTAAGAGACGGTAACAACGTAATAATATGGGAAAAGTCTAAAAAGAAAATTAATATAGTGTTTGTAATGATTAAATATTTAAATAATTTTTTAGAATAAATAAGTTTTTGGATATTTCAAAACCTGTTAAACAATTTCTTAAACTTTTTAAAACATGTTATATACATTCTTATACCCTATAAAATTAATTAACGTAGTAAAATAATGGAAAAAGTATGAAAAAAAGCCAATGAACATTCATATTTTGAACGATAAAATCTCTAAACATTTTTTGAACCAAAAAAATACTTAAATTATATAAAATAAAACAAATATACCAAAAAAGTACTTACATTTAAAAAATAATATTGATGAAATTTATTTTAATTAAAAATATAACACAAAGTGGATGAAAAAGTAACTTACTTTAAAGTGGTTTTTATTTTAGTTAACATATTTTCAAAACTTTCATTTTGGTACCGAAGATGTAAAGTTTTAAACATTTAAGTACTCGGGTAACCGTTTGAAGCATTAACCAGTTATCATGTTGATGTGGCGAGTGATGTGGTATCCAACTCAGTATTATTTGCTGATGTAACATGAATTTTTTTAATCTAAAATTAGTTTACAACCGGTTACGTGGGTACATAAATGTTTAAAACTTTACATTTTAGATACGAAAATGGAAGTTTTGAAAATACGTTACCTAAAATAAGAATCAAATTAAAGTACGTTACGTTTTTATGCAATTTGTTCAAAAATATATGGAAAATGTTTTGGTTCCACCACAATACATTTTTTTTCTCTTACATCTATTTCTTCAAAGACTTGAGAAATCATCAAAGGACATTTGACTTAACGGTATCATAGTCTTTAACCTGCGTGTTTGGTTTGCTGGATTTGAAGGGATTTGGATTTGAAATCCATTCCAATCCCACGTTTGGTTTGTAGGAATGATAGGATTTCAAATCCTGGGATTCACTTGAAATCCCGTGAACCATGGATTTCAAAATCCTTTGAAAATACATGGGATTTCAAAATCCCATCCCCTTGGGATTTCATCTTCTCCATCTTCTCCCATCGATTGCTTCACCCATCGCTTCCCTCCCATATGCCTCCCGCTTCCTTCACCCATCGCTTCCCTCCCATCGATTGCTTCACCCACGCCTCCCGCTTCCTTCACCCATCGCTTCCCTCCCATCGCTTCCCTCCCATCGATTGCTTCACCCACGCCTCCCGCTTCCTTCCCGTCGCGTCCCTTGCGAAGCTGTGCCCTAGGTTTGCCTCCTCACCGGTGCTGTCTTCCTCGCCGGTGCTGTCTTCCTTCCCGTCGCGTCCCTTGCGAAGTTGTGCCCTAGGTTTGCCTCCTCGCCGGTGTTGTTTTCTTCGCCGGTGCTGTCTTCCTTCCTGTTTGCCGGCGTCTCCCATCACTCACAGCAGGTAATCGATTAACCCCTTTTCTATAGCATTCGAAATGCTCGATTCTGGTCTGCTTGAATAGAAAATGCACAAGGGTTCTGCCCTAATTTCCTGTAATCAAATCCAAATCCTGCAAACCAAACACAGGAATGGATTTTAAATCCAGTCCAATCCAAATCCCATGGAATCCAAATCCCTCCAGGAATCCAAATCCCTCATAAACATTCTCGCAAACCAAACGCATAGGAGACCAGAGGTTCAAAGTTCACCAAATGTGTAGATTAAAATTTTAAATTTTTTTATCGGATATACTTTTAAAATTTTCAACAATGCAACAGATATTAAATATTATGTGTAGATTTTTAATGGATTAAAAGTTATGTTTATTCAAGTTAACTTATACAAGTATACCCTTCGCACCAGGCATATCCCTACAACCAAGAACTCCACCAATGACTCAAATGATGCCTTGCTTCTGTGTTGCAATCAAACCATCCCAAACCAGATCAAACGGGCACAGTAAATCCCACTCAAAAATCAGGTCTTTTAGGTGGGGGGTCAGGTGTATGCATACACGGCCTTTATCCTAAAGAAGAGAGCGACTATTCAAGAGTTCTTTTAAGAGCAAAACAGGTAGCATAAATAAAAATTCGCATACGCTGAACAAAACACTAGAAAAAAGTAAGTAAGAATAAGTACAAAGAGGTACACTGAACGCACACAAAAGGTATGGCAAAGCAAGTAAAGCAAAAGCACATCCCTAGCCTAAACTGTCAGCCTTCTACCCCCTCCTAACTTGTCCAATTCGCTTTTGCCCGACTACGCCAGACATACAGGTCCTCATTCCTAGTCTGCTAACTTAATCCTCTGTGTCCAAGTGATCCTATCAGATATCATGTCCTCGGAAATATCCAAGGCCACCATGTCCAACCTCAATTGCTCATGCCATGTCCTCCTCGACCTTCCCCTCCTCCTGACCCTCTCAGCCTCCCCTTTTAGGGAACTACAAAAAAAAGTTGCATCAACGTGGTGAATTTTATTTACAAAAAAGAAGGAAAAAAAACAAATCAAACACTACAACAAAATTGAGTACAAGGGGCCGTTTACTAAACACTTACTTGGTAAGTGTTTAACGCATAAATTTCCTCACTGGACGAACATGAGAAGGGTCAAGAATCTTAAGAGCGATGAAAATGATGGAGAGTCTTACCTGGTAAGTGAGGATGGTAACTCTTACCCAGGTAAGCGCTTACCCAGTAAATTGTTGCATTCGATATGTTTTGATGTACTAAAATCTTACGCATCAAAATAAATTATAGTGTTTGACTCCTATTGGTAAGCGCTTACCGGGTAAGCATTTGGGTAAATGGCCCCTAAGTGTCCTAATAGAATACTCTATAGGACTTGTTTATATATGACCAAACAATAAAACGTCCCACCTAAAAGCATTACAATTGGTTTATAGGACTCTTTTGGCCGTCTTAACAAGTTTTTTAAAACTATTTTTAAAATAAAGTGTCGTATTAGCTATTTAATAGGATACTATTTGAAAAAATGTCTTATAAACATAAGTGTCATATAAAAAGATAGGTTTATAGGACACTTCTCAAAAAGTGTCCCATACAACACCTGATACAACACTTGATTTTAAAAATGTCCTAAAAAACTTGTAAAAACGTCCAATGAAAATATTGTAACACTTTTAGATAGGATGTTTATTATTTGACCTTATAAACAAAAGTACTAAAATATATTCTATTAGAACTTTTAGACATGTTAAGCATCCTATAAACTCAATTTTTGTTGTAGTGAAAGTTACAACGATGAGCTAGCTTTTTGCTCAGAGATACCGTTGTCAAACTGCTTCATCCGGCTCTTAATCGTTAGATGCTTCATAAGAAGCGGAAATCTTCACTTGCATCGAAATAGACAATCACGAGCTACGAATGAGTCGTGCTGCAAAGGCTCCATCGAGAGAATGTTTCACCGGGCTAGAGAAATAGTAACCCTGCTCGGTCAAAAATTCAGGCGATATGTATCTATCTGCAGAATCTACGTCGTATTCCTGGTAGATCAAGACATGTTACAACTCGGGCAATTCAAACAATGAACTGTTCAGTATACAAGTAAAACCAAACGAGCCCAGTGCTGGTGGTGGGGTGGGGTTTGGTGGACGGGATGTATAAAGACTAGTTCTCTATCCCAAAGAGTAAAGCGGTTGTTGCATTCAATATACAAGTATGTTTATGAATGTAAGTTGCAACCACGTTTGTAAGGTTTGTTATTGTTGTATTTCCTCCGTCCCAAAATAAATGTCCACAATGAAAAAGGCATATAGTATTGTAGAGGAGGTTCAGGGAAAACCTCCAAAAAAAGGAAAAATGAAAAACACCTTGGTCACCATTCATCTGGATTGTATGCACATGTGTACACAAGTAATTGAAGTTGTTTCTTGGTTTTTATGCACGTTATGCACATGTGCATACCAAACAAATTGCTTACAAATTACTTGTATGCACATGTGCATACTGTCCATATGAACATTTACGAGGGTGTTCCTCAATTTTTCATTTTTTCTGCGGTTTTCCCCTGAACATGACCCTAGTATTTGTAAATGTGTAATTGTTACACTTTTAGTTAACAAAATGACAATTTTACCCTTGGTGATATATGAGGTAATGAATTTCTCCATCTCATAATTAAGGGTAGAATGGGAAAGTACACTCTTATTTTGGGACAAACTAAAATAGAAATGTGAACACTTATTTCGGACCGGAATATGAACAAAGGAGAAATGCAATTAAACATGAAGTTTTAGTACCGGATGCCGGAGAAGAAATGCAGCCACCCTCTCTTCATTCTCTTCAGGATCAATCGAGCATGTGCTGTACACAAGCACTCCACCAGGTTTTACCAATCTGCAAAGTGATCGAGGTTAAAAAAGAAAGTTCCTGAACCCAATTAATCTTCCGGTGGTCATTTTCTAATTAAATACGGAGTCCGCTCACATGGAAGCTGCATCAAGAAGTTCATCTTGCAAACTTTTAAGTTCTTCCATATCTTCCGACTTCCTATTCCAGCGTAGATCTGCTCTCTGCAAGATATGCAAATTTTATATAGTATGATGCATGTGGATGAAAGTTCAAATGAGAATCATAAATATTTTAAGAATCGGGGAACCAACTATTTCATGTATTATTCATAATGAATAACCCTGAATGATCATGAATCCTTGATGATAATGAATGTTATTCGTCATGCATTTTCATCATGAATACCATATGCATTTTTATCTTGAATATAATGTATTTTCATTATGAATAATATTCATCATGAATATGAGAGCATCTATCACTTCATTCGTCATGAATATGAGAGCATCCATCATTTCATTCATCATGAATATGAGAACATCCATCACTTCATTCATCATGAATATGAGAACATCTATCACCCATTCATCATAAATATGAGAAGATCTATCACTTCATTCATCATGAATATGAGTACATCTATCAATTCATTCATCATGAATATGAGAACATATATCACTTCATTCATTATGAAAAAGAATGAATAGTTGGTTCTCATATTCTCAAAATGTTTTGGGTTCTCGTTTGAACTTGCCCCTATGCAGGCGCACAAATCAAAACAAGAAAACAAGCAAAAAGTTGCGAATAGGTGTTTATATCTAGAAAACCTTGGAAAGAACACCAAGTCCGGAACAAGGAGCATCCAACAACACCTTTTCATATGCCTCATTATTATTCTCCTGAAATAATGAAGAAAAGTGAGTGCCTCAAGAACATCAACACCATCACCTATAAAACAGATCATGTAGCAAGACAAATGGGACTTTCACCAAATGCTTACCGGGTAAGTGCTTACTGGCAAGAATCTCAACCCTCACTTAGCTTGTCGAGTAACATTCTCAGCCATCAAAAAGTGTCACTTACCCGGTAAGCGCTAACTAGGTAAAGAGTCTTTTCCCTCACTTATTGGGTAAGAACCTCGGTTGTTGCCACACTTCCTCTTACCGGGTAAGATTCTAGGTCCTTACCATACTCACCTGGTAAGGTTAGTGACTTGATAAGCGTTTAGTAAACGACCCCTAAAACCTATCCAAACCAAACGAACCCAGTTATCCCACACAGAGGTAGGGTCTTTGGAGGGTAGGATGTACACATAACTAACCTCTACCCCAAGGTGTTGAGAAGACTGAAAATTGGGAAATTCACAGAATAGTCAATCTCCCAGATCAACTTCACTTTTTAGCCACTCTTTTAACTGAATTCCCATTTTAGCCGGAGTTCACGCAAATGTCTTACGCATTTTCGTAAACTTGATTTTTCAGAATCTTTAAAAAAAATGCGTAAAGATTCATATTTTTGTGTAAGAATGCAAATTTTTGCGTAAAGAATCCTAAGGGTTTTTTTCTTTTTCCCCCAAAAATCAGTCTTTATGCAAATGCGTAAAACATTTACGTAAAGACCGGCTATTTTTGGAAGAGGCTCTGGAAAGTGGCTAAAAAGAGAATTTGGTTGATGGAATCGACTATTATTTCAGTCAATCCCCCTGAAAATTGATGATGGAAGTATAGAAAAACACCGAAAGTTGCTCACAGGAAATGTACGAAGATCGGCATTGACTGTAGTGATGACATCATCAAGTAGTTGCAGTTTGGCCGTCTCTTTGAGGATCCTCAAGCGTCCTTTATTTATGTCAATTGCCGTTACCATACCTAGAGCCCATAAGGTACATGGAGGGTTATTTAAACTTTCAAACTACTCGATATATAATCTATAACAACATAAGGCCATGTTTGTTGGCAACTTAATAAGCTTAATGGGACTCATAACTTATTCGGTCAACTATACATGACCGTTTTATAATGGCTTAATGATATAGAAAGTGGCTTATTCGATAAGCTTCTAGGGGGGAGCTTTATGCAGAAAACCAAGTTTTTTTTCCAAACCTTCCCTTCACAATTAAAAAACATGCTCATTTCATCTATGAAAAAACCCTCCCAAACAAAAACCTTCCTAATCTATACAGACAAATTAATCCACACATATAACTTTATTCATACATGACTAAATGAAAAACTAACCAAACAACCCCTAAATATTGATTCAAGCTTTCATACAGTCGAAATATGTTCAGAGATTACCTTTCCCATTCAGACAGGCTGCCATGAAGAGGGTCTTCCCTCCGGGAGCAGCACAACAGTCGATTATTGTCTCTCCAGGTTGCGGGTCAACAATGGAAACCACCAAACCTGCCCCAAATTCATTGTCATTACCACTCTATAAAATAATATCCGCATCTAGAAAATTCTAGATTTAACCAGAAGCCCAGATGTAATCTTGAATGAAAAACACAACCTGCACTCTCATCTTGGACCGAACATAAACCTTCTTTTAGTAGTCCATCTTGTATAACACTCTACAAATATTATCACATGCACAAGAGTTATCTCAATTCTGAGGGGTAAAATAGACGACTAAACAAATTCAAACATCCATTGGTTTACAAAACCAAACAATCTTGTTGATTCTACTTTCAAACTTCAGCCAAAAGCGGACCCATAAATTCTTTTAAGTGGTGGCCCGATTTAACTATAAAGAGATATCTGAACAACTTTTTTTTCACAATATTAGTATAAATGTGTTGGTTGGTTCCTTGTCCTTACATAGAAAAGACCTATGTTCGAGTCCGGTCTACATATATTTTTACAAAAAACACGAGGTATATAGAAAACACCAAAATTTAAGCTAAGAACAACAAATTTGACAATTGTGGGACTCGAACCTGGGTCTTTGGTACAAAGGTAGGAGCATTTACCATCTTAGCCATTAAAGTCTAGTGTTAACATTTCAGTTTAAAAAACTATAAGGTGGCACCCAACAAAACAATATGATGGCACCCTTTAGAAACGTAAATCTTTTCCCCTTATGACGGAACCATGAAGTGGTGGCCCGTGCCACCGTATCTATCCATGTGGGTCCACCCCTGACTTCAACACCATCTCTTATCAATCACAAGTGAGATAAGACTTAAGACTTCAACCCCTGTTAAAAACAAACACCACCTATATCCAAGAGAACATGTACCACATGGCTTTTCCTTGAAAAATTTGCGGGGAGTTTGTTAGTTTTCATAGATTTTCCATCAATTATATTGAAATAATTTGTTGCAACTAGTACACGTCGTAAAGATGAAATTTTTTCACTTTCTCCATAGCTTGATAGGAGCTACCAAAAGAACACTTGAAATGGCCTTCTTGGCCAAAATAGAACCATATAATAGCTACTCGGATTTAAATGTCGATCCGTTTGAACATGAAGTAAACAACGTTGTTATAATGTGTACTTTGGTTTGATTCATCAATGCTTAAATGCATCTATGTCCATAAACAACGATATGAATACCACATAGCCTTAGGGTGCGTTTGGTAACCACGTAGAATAGGACATAATAGTTGTTCAACATTTGGTAAGACAGAATATATAAAATGACAAATTTACCCCCAATGAGTTGTTTATATATTTTAATTAATTATAGTATAATAAATACTTTTTATAACAAAATATATCATTAGAAATTTTTCGTCAAAACGATTAAAATGACACCAAAATAAAAAATATATATGTAGTTTCCAATTTTTATTTTATACCCTTTCTCTATTATTTTTTTATTATTAATATTTAATAAATTGCATAAACTAATCAAAATATAGAAACTGTATAAAAATAATATTTTGAGAACAGTAAAGTGAAAATTTAAAGAATATAAAATACAGTAAATAAAATTTAAAGAATAGATAAAATGTAAAGGGGGCGTATTTGATGTTTTAGAAGAGAATTAGGTTTTATTTTGAGGTTATATTGGTAAAATGTATGTCTGTTCCACCTTGTTCCATGGGATGGGGGTGGAACACGCCTGTTCCACTCTGTTCTTGTTTGTTCCACATAAAAGTCCTGTCAAACGTGGAAAAGTGATCCTTGTTCGTTGTCCAATCCAATGAACCAAACGCACCCTTATTGCACAAAGAATTTGACAATTGAGTACCTGCATTCCTGTGCTGATACGAACAAAATCATCCAGGTGAGGAGAGAGCTCAAAGGGTACCTGAAGTTTAACAAAGAAGGACAGGAACCATAAATATTGAGAAGTTGGAAACCAATTATTCATAATGAATGTCAGGATAGATATTCATGATGAAAATGAAAATACATGATATTCATGATGAAAATGAAAATACATGATATTCATGATGAAAATGCATGATGTCATGAATAATGAAATGCATGATATTCATGATGAACAATATTCATGATTATTTAGGGTTATTCATCATGAATAATACATTAAATAGTTCGTTCTCAAGTTCTCATAATATTTATGGTTCTCATTTAACTTTTCTCTTAACAGAGAACATGCACTTTAACGAAAAATAGGTCGATTGGAACAAGAAAGTTTGATCCACAATGAATCTAAGTGTTGCAGCATGTTTTTAGAGTCAAACATATGTTTAATTGTTTATACAATGCTTGCAGGGGAAAGGAGGAAGAAGGGAAGAAAGCAAAATGCACCTTCAACATTTCAAGTCGTGACACAAGCTCTGATCGTGTAAAACCTTTGCCTCTGTTAGCCCTGATATAAGCTACCATAATTTGTAAGAGATGATAACATGGTCATGTTATCTTTTGTACGTATATATATATATATATATATATATAATATATATATATATGTATGTATGTATGTATATATATAGAGAGATGGGTGGGGAAGGTTCAAACGAGAACGCTAACTATTTAAAAGAACAAGAAAGAGGTCGGTAATGTACAAAAACACAAGTGATTTAGTGTAAGATCACATGTGATTCGACCGTTTTCTTATTCTCTTATTTGGTTATTGTTCTCGTTTGAACATGATTATATATATGTATATACAGGGAAGTTCCATTAGGAACCCAAAATTGATTAGGAACTCAGGACCAGCCTCAGTGAGCTACGTGTCCCTCTTCAGAATGAATATTCATCATGAATCACACATTCATGATGAATATGGATGTGTTATTCATCATGAATCACGCATTCATTGAATATGTTACAACATTCATGGCGAATAACACGTTCATATTCTTGATGAATATGCTACATGTCGTGCTATGTACAGTTCCTGGGTCCCTAATGAATTCTAGGCTCCTAACGAAACATGCCCCTACATTTATAAGAGATAAATTTACGTCAGAACCTTAGACTAAAACTGGGATAGTTGTTATTCCACATCATTAGCTTAATAGCTTCTTCACGTCCAAGGTATTTTGTCCACCGCCTCACCATCCACTACATACGGTTCAAAAGTTTTTAGCAAAGATCCAAACGATATAAAAACCGTAACTTAGTGGCACGAAGTTTAATCCACCACCGTCAAAGAGAAAAAAAATAGTCGGTTCAAATGCTCGATATGCCTATCAAGTGGTCAACCATGGCCTAAAATAGCAACAGATTAAGGCCAGCTCAATTGACAATTAGAGGCTTGGCCTTGGGACTCCTCCGATAGGTAGCTAATTCGAGTCTCTTCAGGGTCACTGGATATTTTTCTGACTGTTATCTTCAGGGCCCATGGGATTAGTCAAAATGTGCATAAGCAGACCAAGGGGCTGTTTGGTTGGTTTTCCATTAAGTTATGTATGGAACTATGGATAAAGTTGTCTGTGTAGATTAATCTGTCTGTATAGATTGAGAAAGTTTTTGTTTGTTAGGGTTTTCTTCATCGATCGAAGGAGCATGTTATTTAATTGGGAGGGGAATGTTTGAAAAAAAACTTGGCTTTCTGCATAAAGCTCTCCCCCCTAAGCTTATTGAATAAGCCACTTTCTATATCATTAAGCCACTACCAAACAGTCATGTATAGTTGACCGAGTAAGCTGTAAGTCCTATTAAGCTGCTAACAAACAGTCCCCAAGACACCCACGAGTTACCAAAAAAGAAGTGTGTAAAAAATGAAGTTTATGCAAGTGCCCAAGCCCATTGAGCTTCATTTTGACTTCACATATAACGAATTCTTACAACTTCAATCAAAAGATAAAAATAAAACCGATTTTATCAGTTTTGCATGATGATGGTTACAAGTTTTTCTTGTCATGAACATGACAGAAGCTAAACTTACAACTGGGTGAGAATAAAGAATAGCAAGAGCACGTGCTTGTGCACGGTCATCGCCCTCCAGTTCAGGTGAAGGAAGAGAGTTAGTTTCCTGCATATTTGAACAATTTACACGTTAAGTGAAACCTTGCCAGTACAAGAAATATAAACATTTGATACCACATTGACCCAAGAAAAATGATGCTCCATCCGTCACAAAATAAGTATCCACATTAAGTGTTCCTTTTCAAAAGTAAGTGCCTACTTTCAAAATCATGGGACGAAAAAATCCATTACTCCCTCTGTTATTAAGGACAAATTTGTCATTTAATTAAATTAAAAAGTGTACTCCCTCCCTCTGTCCCAAAATATGTGTCTACATTTCTATTTATATTTGTCCCAAAACAAGTGTCCAATTTCAAAGAAGTGTAATAATAATACATGCCTAAAATTGTGTGTCGTTTCAATTGTTGACATTGGGAGTAATAATTACACAATTCTAAAACTGTGCCTTTTTCATTGTGGACATTTATTTTGGGTCGAAGGGAGTAATAATAATGATTGCCAAATTATGAATCCTTGTAATTACCGCCTAATTTATTTTCTGACTAGAAGTGATACAAGGGCTAAACCTTAAGCAAAACGAGCTTCCTTAGAATTCCATTGACCATGTTACCAGCACCCGGCCTAAGGGCAATTTTTGCAAGCTTCACATTCTTCAGTAATACATACAGCAAGAACAACAAACCCATTATTCCAAAATAGTTGGGGTTAGAGGCCGTTTACCAAATGCTTACTGGATAAGCGCTTACAGGCAAGAGTCACCACCCTTAATTACCTTGTCGAGTAACATTCTCAGCCATGAAAATGGATTGTTGGTAAGCATCTTTTACCCAGTAAGTGCTTACTGGGTAAGAATCTTCTCCCTCGCTTACCGGGTAAGATTTTGGGTCCTTGTCATGCTCACCACGTGGCTTGGTAAGGTAAATGACACCCAGTAAGCGCTTACCCGATAAGAGTTTGGTAGACAGCCCCTGACTTTCATATTATTTCTCCAACCAAAAAGTAATTGAAGAAAATTGTCATTCAATTGATATTACCTCATCTACAACAGCATATGAAGGGGACTCTAGCTTTACAATCTCATAGAATCCAATCCGAAGAATCTATAAACAAAAAATCAGAAATTTTTGAAGTTGGTAACTGAATCGAGTTAGCAAGCTAAGATGTTCAAGGTTCCATAATCGGAAAACATCCTTATAAAAATCTAACTTGTGCCACTTATGATCAATTCTCAAGATATTATCTATAAAAATTATCAACAACACAACGCTACTAGCAAGAAGGAAGCCCAAAAAAACCGAAAGAAACCAAAGGGTTATTGGCCCAACAATATCCGGATTACCAACAGATCCTAGCCTCCCTAAAGGTCAAGAGTGTGAGCATTTGCCGTACATAAAATATTTTACACTTTAAAAAACACGAAAGAAATAAAGCACTCCAATGTACCTGTAATAGTAGAGGCTCCATACGGTTAAAAACGTTCGGGTCATGGCACAAGGACAAAATCAAATAGTCAATATATTTTCTCCAACGAATTGTACCTCCAACAATATCTGTTACCTATATTCCAAACAGATTTTAATGGGCCACTCCAAAAGATGGATTTGAATGGGAAAAGTAAAAAAAACTATAAGAATAATAAAGAGATATTAGAGTTTGAGTAAGACAAGGACCAATCGGAGATCTCTATCATCCAAATCTCGGGTGCAAAACCCAAGCGTTCTTTCAACATATCCCATCTCGTTATCACCGGACCCTTTCCCTTTTTCGTTTAAAAGGTCAGCAAAGGCACCACCAAACTCTATCCGCATTAACCTCACAGCAGACACTGTATAATCATCAAGAAAATGCATAAGAATTGAGAACCATCTAACTGAAACCAAAATCTCATCAAGAAAGTTCCCCATTCCCACCCGAACGTTTCCAAGAAAAACCCTGATTTCCAAGAATTCCGTTTTCCAAAATTTGTGAGGACTAGTGATTTATCGTATTGGAGGATGTAGTTGTGAGAATATGTAGAATCCTGCTAGGCTACTTTCCGAAAGAGCCCTTGAGGAGAGAAGGGAGGTTTCAATATATATTGAGGAGGAATGGACCAAGTTTAGCCGATGTGGGACTCTAACATGCCCCCTTTAATGGAGGGTAGACCGGTACAGATTGCAGAGTGTTGAATCCCTCAAGTGGCTATATATGGAACCTGATTAGATTACTCTCTAGAGGAGAGAAGGGGGGTCAACATATATTTGAGCATAAATGGTCCAAGTCTAGCCGATACGAGGCTCTAATACGCCCCCTCGAATGGAGGCTAGATGGGCACAAATGTCCCAGCTTGTCGAGAGGGGCTAGACGAGTACAGACTGCCCCGAGTGTCGAGTCCCTAGAGCGGTAGACCTTGGCTTGAGAATACGTGGAACCATGTTAGATTACTCTTCAAAATAGCCCATAAAGAAAGAGGGAAGGTTCCAAGGCATATTGCATAGAATAGTTCCAAGTCTAGCCGACATTGACTCTAAGACCTTGTTTGGTTGGTTTTTCATTGAGTCATGTATGGATAAAGTTGTTTGTGTGGATTAGTTTGTATGTATAGATTGAGAAGGTTTTTTCCCGGGAGGGTTTTTTCATAGATAGAAGGAATATGTTCTTTAACTAAGACGGGTATGTTTGGGGAAAAAAACTTGGCTTTCTGCAAAAGCTCCCCTCTAAAAGCTTGATGAATAAGCCACTTTCTACATCATTAAGCCACTACCAAAAAGTCATGTATAGACGACCAAATAAGCTATGAGTCTCATTAAGCTGCTAACAATCAATCGGTCCCAATGGTAAACATAATGACATTGGGTCTTATTTACACTACACATGACCTGTTTCAAAGTACAAAAATGCTCCAAAGTGTACTAAAACTATGGAAGCAAAACAAGTAACAAAATAACTGAAAATATCAACAGTAACAAGTCAAAAAGATTAGGATTTACCAGCTCTATGAGGCGAAATTTCCAGATTCACCTTCTGGGGTTTGCGTTCTTGATGAACAGAACCTATATACAACATCACATATTCACATGTGAATAAACAGACAGAAAATCAAGAAACCTTTGAACCTTCATATAAAAATAGATAAAATCTTCATGGGTTTGTTTTTTTAATGAAAATTATGGCTAAAAGCTCAACCTTTTCTGTAAGTTGCTGTTCTTGAATTTGATTCTCCAAACTTCAATGATTTGCTCGAAGAATCTTTATGCTTCTTCTCTGTTAAACAGCATACTTGGATGGAAGGCAAGCGAAGCATTGCCATTAGAATTCTATGGTTAAAATGGTAGAAAAAAGGAAGAAGCAGAAACAAGAAATTGGATGTGGGTTTTTCTGTTTCTTGAATTTGAGAAAAAGGCCTAAATGGGAATTACAAAGAGATACCCTGAATTTATGGTGAATTGCAAATTCAGTCCCTTTACTATTCCATAATATTGTTTTATTTCTTTAGGTGGAAGTGATTTTTTTGTAGTTTAATAGAACTTGATTTATTTTTATTGTTATTTTTAGAAGGAAAAAATAATCTATTTTAACTTGATTTCTATTTTAGGTAACATACTTTTAAAACTTCTATTTTTATACCTGAGATATAAAGTTTTAAACATTTTAAGTACTCGGGTAACCGGTTGAAGCATTAACCGGTTATCATGCTGATGTAGCAAGTGATGTGGTATCCAACTCAGTATTATTTGCTAACATGGTCAATGTCATGAGTTTTTTTTAATCTAAATTAGTTTTTTAAATCTAAAATTAGTTTTCAATCGGTTACTCAGGTACTTAAATATTTAAAACTTTACATCTTAAGTACCAAAATGAAAATTTTAAAAATATGTTACTCAAAATAGAAATCAAGATAACGTATGTTACTTTTTCATACACTTTGCCCTTTTTTGAATCATTTGACTTGATTTTCTATACATTTTATGCTCTATTTGTCAAATTTTATGAGTTTTTTTCTTTATAATTTTTTTGTTGACTTCTAACATTCAAACATTTCGTTTATTAAGTAAAAGTTAGATTCAATTACACAAATACATATATTTCGTGGTTCCAGCTTAAGATTGAAATACATTTTGATCTTTTTAGGGTGCGTTTGATAATAAAAAATATATTATAATGTAATATTTATTTAATGAAATATTTGGAGTATAAAAGTCATACATCAATAATGTTTTTTTTTAAATATAAATTTGAATATATCATAAATATATATATATATATAAGTTCTTGTTTTTTTTATTTCCTTAATTCAATTTTTCTTATTATAATTTAATTTAGGTTTAATGACGAAGAAATTTTTTTTGATTTAATAATATAATTTTTATAAATATAGTAATTAAGTATTTTGTTAGAATTTAATAATTATCCTAATTATATTTTAGACATATTTAAAATGAGAATTTTACTATGTATTTGATTATATTTATTTATAGTTAATTACACGAATTTAAATATGAAGCTTAATAAGTTGTACTTATGCACTATATAGTTATAATCTTAAATTTTAAGTAATATGCATCAATAAACAGTATTTCATGTATAAAAAATGATTTTTAAGAGTTTTTATCAAATGTTTTATAATATAGTATAAAAAATGAACAATTAAGATGACCTAACTAAACTACTTGAATCCACCTATCACTGTCATAAGCCTATTCAATACTGAAGTAATTAATTTGTAATATATGTCCTTTCGAGATTATCCATGTGTGAGAAATGGAGCCATGGGTTGGGGTCGAGTTTGATTTTTGGCCACCAAATCCATTTGAAAATCTGAAATACACGTATAATTTTGTATTATAAGTATTATATAAATATATTTATTTGTTTATTCATCAATTATATTCAACCGATTGAATTCATCATCAAAATCGATTATATATATATATTTTAAATTATAACAATACCCAAACCCGTCGACCGCAACCCGAAACTCGATCAACCCACACCCGAAGCAACCATAAATCCAAAACCCAAAACTCAGTACTTAGTTTCTACATCCAAAATCCGATCAATTTTTTTGTTTATCCACCCAAATCCGTCCAACTCGTCTGATCCATCTTCATCATTATGATCATTTAATCATTTAAGATTTGTCAAACAACCAACTAGAATGAACTAATAAGGTATGCAACCAATAAAGGCCAAAAAGTTTACTCAAATAAACCACAAGGGTGGTGCCTGATTGGTTTGAGCTTGACTCCAAAAGTCAAATGTACAATGAGGTATCAGGTTCAAATATAAGGAGAAATAAGAATCCTCATGTGATCATGGAGGTTCAAATACGGTGACTCTGAGCTATCTGCAAAACATGAGGTTGCCATGGAATTAGTTGGCTCGGATAGTAGGTTGAATATCCAAGTTAATAATTTTTTTTACTCAAATAGTCAAGCTTTACTCATACTTTATAAAACCAAGGGACTAAAGTTAAATTTATGCAAAATTTAAGGGGCTAAACTGAAACTATTTAACAAGGATCAGAATCGATAAACCATCAAGAATTCAAGATTGCTAAAACCCTTGTTACCTTGTTGGGTTCATTGGCCGTTTCAATGGCTTCTGCTTCAAACGCCATTGAAGTCCCTGTGTTTATCGACACGAGCTTAGGAACCCACATTGCGATCTCCGTCTCTCCTGATCTTACGGTTGCCGAATTTAAGAGTAAGATCAAATCTCTCCATCTTCAACCGTTTTCTAGATTCAAAATTGGAGTATAAATTCGTTTCGTTCCTACCTTATTCAGTACTTTGATTAGTTTTTATGTACTGTTTTTTGCAAATCAAGTAACGAATTGAAAAAAGAATTAGGGTTTGGATACGCAGATTGTGCCTGTAAATTCTTGGTTGATTCAATCTCAACACAGAAAAACGAAAAGGGGATGATGCAAACGAAAATTTTAGGGCAAGCAAATTGAATGGTTGATGTGCAAATCAAAACGGTTTACAGGTTTATTCTATATCATTAAGTGACTACCAAACAATCATGCATAGGTATAGCTGACCGGATAAGCTGCGAGTCCCATTAAGCTTATTAAGCGGCCAACAAACATGCCCTTACCCATTACTCATAAAGTTTGACCTTTTAAGATGGTAATGAAAATCCCAATTGGCATTTGCTGCTTATGATGAACAATGGTTTATGGTTTTATGATGATGCTGCTTGTAGGATAGAATATGCAGCGATCAATCTGAGAATGGCTCGTAAGGAGAGGGGTAAGTTGGTAATTTATCACAAGCCAGGGGTCTTCGCGTAAACAACCACTCTACTTTTGGGATAGAGGTCAGGTTTGCTTACATCTTACCGTTCCCAGATCCCACCTCCAAATGGGATAATGCCGGGTTCATCATATTCGCCATCCCGTTACCGTTACTATGCATTCATATGTGCTTTTCTTTACTATCTTTTGTTAACCCTCAAAAGATAATGATCGGAGACTATTTTCGACTTGAAATCGATCATGGAAATCTTGATTTTTGTAGGAAATTTTGAGATCGTGCATTCGAGTTGTTATCCCGGAATAGGAAATGTCAAAGTCGATGGATCGATGGTATAGCAGTCTATCGATTTAAGGTAAGCTTTTCTTTCACCTCCGGTATACGCTTCTTATTCGAAATTTCTTCTTGTTCCCGACCAGGTTAAGCGGAAATCTTTCTTTTATCACTTGCCTGAATCGATGCCCATAAAGCACGCTTTTCGGGGTTCCAAAAAAACGTGGTTTTTGTACACGGAAGTATACCCTTTAAACAAGAAAGCTTCATCAACCCCCCAATCCGAAGCCGTTCATGGCGAAAATAGAACGAAGAAAAACTGCTCAAAGTCAAACCGAAAGAAAAGAACGAGAAAGGGTGTTCCATCCTCGAATCCTGTCATGACGACGGATCCGAGATCCGTTCATATATCCAAGAAAACAGTGACAAATGCTTGTTCCATTATGGAACCAACGAGTGAACGACCGTCTGAATCAACATCTGTATCAGTATCAGTATCAGGTATCATCAACAAATACTTCTCTGTATATGATGAGGTGACTTCGACCAAATCAAAACCCCGAATGTCGGAGTATGCGCCAACGACGCCTTCGGTAACGACGAACGTTCGAGCCTCGAGGGGTCAAAGTAAATCTAGTGGAGTTGGAAGAAGACTCATTGTAGCTGCAAATAATCTTGGGGTATCAACAAGTGACAAAAAACCAGTGGTTTCTCTTTGTAGATTCAAATGTGAAAAGTCATCTTTAATTGTAAGACATCCAATTTTTGAGATTGGTGAATGATAATTAATTTTGAAGGCTAATTTTTACTAGCAACGATTCAATTCGAGGAGCAGGTTATTCAAGCTCGGCTCGAGAAAATAATTTCACGCTCGATTAACTTTTTTAAAGTCGGGCTCCAAATACTCCGAAATTTTTGGTATCTGATTGGTTCAAATCCAATGAGAAATAAAAATCATCTTGTGGCCACGGAGGTTAAAATACGGTTACTCCGGACTACCCGCATAATAGATGGTCGTCTTGAGATTAGTCGGCTCGCATAGCGGGTTAGATATCCAGTTTAATAAAAAAAAAGTGGGATTTTTGTTCATATGGTTGTGAAAATTGCGATTTTATTTTTTTGGTTTGTAATTCATTATATATTTTTGTTTCTTAGGCTAACTCATATGTTGAGGGACGAAAACAGCAATAGATTATAAATCATAAATTCGAAAACAAAAATGTATTGTAACCCATAGAAATGAAAATCGCAATTTCACAAATACAGGGGTAAAGTTAACAATTTTCAACAAACAGTAGGGATGAAATAAGAATCCTCTTGTGGCCACGGAGGTTCAAATGCGATGATTCCGGGCTATCTGCAAAGCAGGTGGTCGTTCTGGGATTAGTCGGCTCGCATAGCGTGTTGGATATCTAGGTTAATAATATATATATATATATATATACACACTATAATATAAAATATTTGACAAATTTTCTTAAAATCATTTTTATGTATAAAGTAATACGTATTGATATATTACTTAAAATTTAAGACTACAGGTAAATTATACGTAAGTACAACTTATTAAAGTTTCATGTTTGAATTCGTGTAACTAATTGCAGATAAATATAATTAAGAACATGATAAACATTTTATTTTAAGTATAAAAAATCAGAAATGTAATTAGAATAATTATTGAGTTTTGACAGAATAATTAATTATTATATTTATAAAAAATTATATTATTAACCTAAAAATGAATTACTTCGT
>NC_037529.1:68781222-68782459 GCF_001531365.2 Cynara cardunculus var. scolymus
TTTATCCACAGTTAGTTACATGAATTCAAACAATAAGCATTAATAAGTTGTACTTACGCACAAATTACTTGTAATTTTGAATTTTAAATAATATGCATTAATAGTACTTCATGCATAAAAATAGTTTTTAAGAGTTTTTTATCAAATGATTTATAATATAGCATAGATATTTTTTTTTTCATCAAAAGTTTTTAACATAAAAGTTATTTAATAAAGTATTAAAATGATAAAACAATCAATTATTTTAATATTATAATTAATTTTAAAAATTTTGAAACAACATTATGTTCTCAAATTTTTTTGAAGTATATAATATTTATATGAACAAATTGTATGAAAAAATAATGTACTTTAACTTGATTCATATTTTGAGTAATGTATTTTTAAAATTTCTATTTTGGTACCTAATATGTAAAATTTTAAACATTTGAGTACCCGGACAACCAGTTGAAGCATTCACCAGTTATCATGTTGATGTGATGAGTGATGTGGTATCCAACTCAATATCATTAGCTGACGTGGTTAGTAACATTATTTTTTAATCTAAAATTAGTCTTCAACCGGTTATTCGAGTACTTAAATGTTTAAATATTTTACATCTTAGGTATCAAAATAAAAGTTTTGAAAGTACGTTACCAAAAATAGGAATCAAGTTAAAGTACGTTATTTTTTCATGCAATTTGCTCTATTTATATACGACAAATACAACAAATAAACTTACACACCCTTCTCACCTTTGAGGTTTGAACCGTTGATCTTCTAAGAGGTCAGAGACTATGATACTGTTAGGTCAAAGACCCTTTGGTATGTTCTCGAATCTTGGAGAAAAAAAGAAATTGAAGGAAAAAGAAAGAAACTAAAAAAGAATATTTTTATGTAATAAGAGGGTACTCGCGCAATGCAGCAAGATAAATCTTCATTTTAAAATTTAATGTTTAATTTTTATTATTTGTTTAATTTTTATTATTTGTCTCTATCGATATAATCTATACTATGTTATAAAGCATTTGGCTACAACTCTTAAACCCGTTCATCCCTAAACGATTTCATCCCTATCCGATTTCATCCAATATCTGAATTCGTGTAACTAACTGCAGATAAACRCAATCAAATACAAGATAAACATCTCATTTTAAATATAAAAAATCTAAAATATAATTAGTATAATCATTAAATTATAACAGAATACTTAATTATTATCTTTATAAAATTTATAATATTAAACCAAAAATAAATT
>NC_037529.1:68783334-68809078 GCF_001531365.2 Cynara cardunculus var. scolymus
ACCAAATATAAATTACTTCGTTATTGTACCTAAATTAAATTATAATAAAAAAATTGAATTAAAAAATTACACAAAAAATAGGAATTTAAATAGTTAATTTGATATGAATAATTATATATTTTTGTTATGCATAAAGTACTGTATATTGATGCATATTACTTAAAATTCAAGATTACAAGTAAATTATACATAAGTACAACTTATTAAAGCTCGATGTTTGAATTCGTATAACTAACTGCGGATAAACATAATCAAATAGAAGATAAACATCCCATTTTAAAATATAAAAAATCTAAAATATAATTAGAATAATTATCGAGATCTAACAAAATAAATAATTATTATTTTTATAAAAAAATTATATTATTAAACCAAATATAAATTACTTCGTTATTGTACCTAAATTAAATTATAAAATTACACAAAAAATGAGGAATTTCAAAATAGTTAATTTGATACTAATATCGATATTTTTTTGTCAAAATTTTATGATATCTTCAAACTTATATTTTATTCAAAAATAAAAATATTATCGCTTTCTCAAAATCACATACGACTATATTATAACATCGACTGAGATAAAAAATAAAATGAAATATTAAAATTAATATATATCTCGCTGCATTGCGCGAGTACCCTTCTAGTATAATTTCATGTAGTTTTGAGAAAGCGATAATGTTTTTATTTTTGAATGAAATATAAATTTGAAGATAGTATAAATTTTTTAAAAAAAAACCGATATTAATATAATAATATTAAATTAACTAGTTAATAGTTTTCGTTTTTTGGTGTAACTTCTTTAATTCAATTTTTTTATTATAATTTAATTTAGGTATAATAACAAGGTAATTTGTTTTTGGTTTAATAATATAATTTTTATTAAAGATAATAATTAAATATTCGGTTAGAAACTCGATAATTATCCTAATTATATTTTAGATTTTTTTGTTTTTTAAAATAAAATACTTATCTTCTATTTGATTATGTTTATTCGTAGTTAATTACACGAATTCAAATATTGAGCTTTAATAAGTTGTACTTAATGCATAATTTACTTGTAATCTTGAATTTTAAGTAATATGCATCAATATACAGTATTTTATGCATAAAAAATGGTTTTTAAAAGTTTTTATCAAATGCTTTATAATATAGTACAAAATTTTATTATAATTTAATTTAGGTATAATAACAAAATAATTTATTTTTGGGTTAATAATACAATTTTTATTAAAGATAATAATTAAACATTCGGTTAGAAACTCGATAATTATCCCAATTATATTTTAGATTTTTTATATTTTAAAATGAAATGTTTATCCTCTATTTGATTATGTTTATCCGTAGTTAGTTATACGAATTCAAACATTGAACTTTAATAAGTTGTACTTTAATAATTTTGAAAGTACAATACTATAATAAAAATATCATGTCAGCATTAGCGTACATGTGGACAATCTACATGAACGATGAGGTGACAAAGAAACATGATATAATGAGTAAATTTAATTTAAAAGATTATCCAATGCTATAATGGGTAAAATTTTAAAAGTACGATATCCTAATAAAAAATATTTTGAAAGTATATTATTACAATAAAAAAAACTAAAAGTATAATATTATAATAAGAAAATTTATAAAAATAGGTCCTAATTTCATTTATTATACCCATAAAAAATAGTTATTTAAAAAGGGAAATTCATATTTTGTTGATGATGAGAAGCTATTTTCATGGTTTTATGGCGTTCAAACCTCTCTCTCTGATATAGAGATATACATATCTTTTCTATATCTATATATATTTACAACCAGACCCCACATTGTAACGTCTTCTTGATCAATCAAACGAAAACCCTGGCTCCAAAAAACCCTTTTGAACTTTTTGATTTTACATCGTGATCAAATTATTCACCATTCGATCATTCATCAACTCGATCATCTTTTAGTACTCTCATACGATCAAGTAATTTGATCGGTGGTGTTTTGGCGCGAATACATTCGGACAATGCTATTGTTAGGTTGATTTGAAGATGAAGTTGAAGAGAAGAAGAGCAGTAGAAGAAGTGGTCAGTACACTTGTTATTCTGTTTACAGTCTTCCATGAGCGGAATTTTAGTTAATCGAGTGTGTTTTAGGGTTTATTTAATATTTTTTTTGAACCATTTGTCATCATTGGACTGCATTGAACATGGTGATATGAAGCGTTCTCATTCATGTCGCTGGTTGATCGTCAAAACATTGGTTATTTTTATGTTTGTACATTGTTTTGTTTCACCGTTGTAAACTGTTAATTCTGTGAAATTTATAGCTATGATTTCTATTTATTTTGAAAGTTATTCATCTTCTTGTGATCATAATTTAAAATTCTTCTTGAACAGATATCATCAAGGATCACAAGTTTTTAGGCAGTTGCTTGCACTCACCTCCCTTTCTCCTTGAGTTTTTCTGTTTGTTATATGTAGGCCAAAACCCACTTGACACTACAGGACATTGAACCTTTTTTGTACGCTTTTCAGAATCAGATTTCTTGTTGCATGTGCCAAGAGTTTTATAGAGGAATTTTATGGATTAATTTTGCTTAGAGACTCCTGTATATTGTGACAAATCCCTGGTTTCTCATCTTTTTTGTTTATGAGTAATGACAATTTCCTTCATGTTGCATATTTTTCATGATGACCATCCAAGGTAGGTATGGTCTTTTTTGTTTATGTATTTTTATTTTTCCATTGTTTTCCTTTCAGCCTCTGAGGATTAGATGCTTCATCAGTGGTGTAATTGCTACACCGCTTGAAAATATTGAAGAGCCCCTGAAAAATTTTGTTTGGGACTTTGACAAGGTACTTTTACAATCTTATCTGATTTGCTGTATAATTTTGTTATATCTCGAATTATGATGCTGATTGTTGGTGCAGGGAGATTTCTATCATTGGGTTGATCTATTGAACTATTTCGATACGTTCCTTGAGAAATACATAAAATCAAGGAAAGATTTGCTACTTGAGGATGATTTCTTGGAGCATGATCCTCCATTCCCGAGAGAGGCTGTTCTTCAGATTCTACGCGTTGTAAGAATAATTATTGACAACTGCACGAATAAACACGTCTACAGTCCTTATGAGGTAAGGTTCTCCCTAGAAAAATGATGTTTATTGATTGATGTAGTTTGTTTAATGTTAACCAGTATGAACTAACATTCTCCCGGTGCCCCAATGGTGAACTATATCATGAACCGAAGTGCAAGTTTTTTTTTTCTTCGAGAAATTGGGAAGAAGTGACAAGTGTAAGGGAGTAGAACATGAAAAAGAAAATGAACAAGAAACAGGTGTGAGAATATGCACAAACATCAACAGGGACATGGATGCTAGTGATGGCTTGTGGTGGTGAGCCATGGGTTCGGTTATGTTGGCATGTGAGTTCTTGTGGTGGTGCTGCCATGGCCATGGGCTTGAGGAGGGAAAATGAAGGAGAGGATTTATCTACTTCCCCATTGTTTCTCCAATGCAAGATAGTTTGTGATGACAACTGGTGGGTGATTGTCTTGATTTGGTGGATGGGGGGTAGATAGGGAGTCTCTTGGACAAGAAAACAGGAGATCTTTTTGTTTACAGAAGTAGTTTCTTTTTCTTTCTTAGATATTGATTTTCAAATCGCAGTTATTCTAAATAACTAAATTACCACTAAAATTGAAGAAATGAATTTTTTGTTGAAGATGGATTTCCTACAAAGTAGATTTTAAAAATGACAATCATGTTAAGCAACTGAGTTACCACTGATCACTTGCCTAGGAAATGTTTTAAGATTATTTTCCTGGCAAAGGGACTGCTTTTGAAACAGAAGTTCAAAATACGGACTATAAATAAATGAATTGAGAATTGAAGGTTCGTCCGGTAAACTGGCAGTAGTTGAAGGCTGAAGTATTTGTTTACCCAAGTAAATAACCATTGATAAAAGATTTATTGCAAGTAGATTCACCTTTTTCACCTTGATCTTGTGTGTGCTGCATTTTAGAGTTATATCTTGAATTGCAAGTATATCCCCCTTGATCTGCACTCAGATCTCTATGAACCAAGTGTCATCCACTATGAACCTTTTCTGCGGAGTATTGGAAGATTGTTGTATGTTCCTCCATTTGTTTTGCATCTGACTTCTATATTTATCCATATGTACTATATTTTGGATATTGATAATTCTGGAAAATATTGATGCAGCATCATCTTTCTTCTCTGCTTGCTTCCACGGATGTGGATGTGGTTGAAGCCTCTCTGCAAACTTTGGCAGCATTCTTGAAGAAATCGACTGGGAAGTATGTCATAAGAGATGCCTCTCTGAACTCAAAGCTATTTGCCTTTGCTCAAGGCTGGGGGGGAAAGGACGAAGGACTTGGATTGGTTGCATGTGCTATTGAGGATGGATCAGATTCGGTTGCTCAGGAATTGGGTAGCACCCTCCATTTTGAGTTCTATGTAGTAAATGAGTCTTTGATGGAACACCCTACTACAGAACAGCAAAAACAAGGATTACAGATTATTCATTTGCCCAACGTAAACACTTACCAACAGTGTGATCGTGAACTAATGCAGAAGTTGATTAAAGAGTATAAAGTTCCCCATAGTTTAAGGTTCTCCCTTTTGACAAGATTGCGTTTTGCAAGAGGGTTTGGCTCCTCTGCGGCACGGCTACAGTACACATGTATTCGACTGCATGCCTTTGTAGTTTTTGTTCAAGCATGTAGTGATAATGATGATTTGGTCACCTTTTTTGACACCGAACCTGAGTTCATCAACGAAATGGTCACCCTGTTGAGCTATGAAGATTCAGCTCCTGCAGAAGTTCGAATTCTTTGCCTGCATTCGTTGGTTGCTGTTTGTCAGGATCGCTCACGCCAGCTAACAGTGTTATCTGCAGTAACATCTGGTGGGCACCGTGGCATCCTATCCAGCCTCATGCAGAAGGCTATTGATGCTGTACTTAGTAAACCATCCAAGTGGTTTGTTGTCTTTGCTGAGGCTTTAATTTCATTGGTCACTGTTCTAGTTTCATCTCCTTCAGGTTGTTCTGCCATTTGTGAAGCAGGGTTTATACCCATCCTTTTGCCTCTTCTTAAAGATACAGATCCCCAACATTTGCATTTGGTTAGCACTACTGTACATGTTTTCGAAGCTTTTATGGGTAGCAGCAATTCAGCTGCTGCTTTATGCCAGGACCTGGGAGGGTTAGACGATACAATATTTCGACTGAAGGTAGAAATTTCTCATGTCGAAAATTACTCAAAGCAACAAGGCACTTCTGCTGATATGGACAGCTCTGGATGTAGCAACAGCGATGTTGTCGATAGTGCAAATCTGGATAGCACGCAGTCTCGTTATTCTGAAGCATTAGCGTCCTATCATCGACGATCTCTAATTAAAGCTCTATTACGTGCCATATCCCTTGGAACATATGCTACCGGAAGCACTTCTCATGTATATGGTTCAGAGGAAAATCCATTGCCATATTGCTTATGTGTGATTTTCAGAAAAGTGAATCTTTTTGGTGGTCGTGTATTTTCATTGGCTGCGATTGTCATGAGTGATCTCATCCACAAAGATCCTACTTGTTTTTCCCTCTTAGAAGCAGCTGGTCTTCCATCTGCATTCTTAGGTGCTATAATGGATGGTGTACTTTGCTCTTCTGAAGCTATAACGTGCATACCTCAGTGCTTAGATGCTTTGTGCCTGAGTAATAGTGGTCTTCAGGCGGTGAAAAATCATAATGCTTTGAGGTGCTTTGTGAAAATATTTACAACAAGAACATACTTACGTGTCCTTATGGGTGACACTCCAAGCTCCTTGTCTAGTGGTCTGGATGAACTATTGAGGCATGCTTCTTCACTTCGTGGGCACGGGGTGGATGTGCTAATCGAGATTTTGAAGGCCATCGAAAAGCTAGGATATGGACCTGAAGCTGCTTCCTCAACCGTTGATGCAACAACCTGCGTGACTTCCGTTTCTATGGAAACCGATGCCGAGGATAAAGCTTGCACTCCTGATGATGAGCAATCCAGCAAGAACGAAAACTTTGTGAATCTTCTTGAGTCATCTGCTGATACCGCATCATTGAATGTTGAGTCCTTTCTTCCTGATTGTGTTAACAATGTTGCTCGTCTGCTTGAGACAATTCTTCAGAATGCTGACACATGCCGTGTATTCATCGAAAAGAAGGGAGTGGAAGCTATTCTGAAGTTATTTACCTTGCCTTTGTTGCCTTCCTCTGTATCTGTTGGACAGAGCATAGCTGTTGCATTTAAGCGCTTTTCTCCACATCATTGTGCATCCCTTGCTCGAGCATTATGTTCTTTCATGAGACAGCATTTGATTTTAACAAATGAACGACTGATTTCTCTTGGAGGTATGCGGCTTGCTCAGGTTGAAGATGCTAAGAGGACACATGTGTTGAGGTGTCTTTCTAGTCTTGAAGGAATCTTATCTCTTTCATGTTCTTTGGCAAAGGGAACTACTAATGTGGTGTCTGAACTGGGAACTTCTGATGCTGATTTGTTGAGAGATATTGGAGCTACTTTCAGGGAAATACTCTGGCAACTCTCTATGGATTGTGATTCTAAGATCGATGAGAAGCAGAGTAATAAATCCCATCCTGAAAATGTTAATGTGGCTGTTGCTGGAAATGCTGGTGATGCTCGTGCTGCAAGCAACACTGTTGGAATGGATGTTGATGATGTCACCATTCCAGTGATGAGATATCTGAATCCTGTTCCTGTTCAGAATAGCTCACACCCGCACTCAGGTCTAGAGCGGGAGTTTCTTTCAATTTCTCAAACTGGTGAAGGCTTCAGTCAACGCAATCGACATGGATTGTCAGGTATAAGAGGTGGAAGGTTACAGATTGATTCTGAGTCTCTGATGAACAATACTGGGACAACTTCTCAAGATCTCAAGAGAACAAGCCCGGAGGCCCTTGTTTTGGATAACCTTATCACACTTGCTTCTACCTTACGTTCTTTCTTTATTGCTCTTGTAAAAGGATTCACTTCACCCAATCGACGAAGGGCTGAAACTGGATCACTAAGTGCTGCTTCAAAAAGCATTGGAACTGTTCTGGCGAAAGTTTTTCTCGAGGCACTTAGTTTCCGAGGTTATGCTACATCTGCTGGTCTTGATACATCACTGTCTTTGAGGTGCCGCTATCTTGGAAGGGTTGTGAATCACATGGCAGCAGTGACATTTGATAGTAGGCGTCGTACTTGTTATACTGTGATGATAAATAACTTCTACATCCAGGGGACCTTTAAGGAATTACTCAATACTTTTGAAGCTACGAGTCAATTGCTATGGACATTGCCGTATTCTGTAGATCATGAAAAGAGCGAAGGAAGAAAATTGTCTCACAGTCCATGGTTATTTAACACGTTAGAGAGCTACTGCCATGTTCTAGAGTTTTTTGTTAACTCTACTTTTCTTTTACCTCCAGCCTCTACGTCTCAGGCTCATTTGGTCATACAGCCTGGTGCAGTTGGGTTGTCCATTGGATTGTTTCCTGTTCCTAGAGACCCCAAAAATTTTGTTCGTATGTTGCAGTCTCAGGTTCTAGATGTCATACTTCCTGTCTGGAATCACCCTATGTTTCCCTGTTGTAATCCACGGTTTATTACCGGAATTCTCACACTTTTTAACCACGTTTACTGTGGTGTTACTGATGGAAAACTAAGTCATGGTGGTGGGTTTGGGGGTGCAAACCAAAGGTTCGATGGTCCTCTGCCTGATGAAGCAACTATTTCCACCATTGTGGAGATGGGTTTTACAAGGACAAGAGCAGAGGAAGCATTGAGACATGTGGAAATAAATAGTGTTGAGATGGCTACGGAATGGTTGTTTAGTCATCCTGAAGATCATGTGCAGGAGGATGACGAATTGGCACAAGCACTTGCTTTATCTCTGGGAAGCTCATCTGAGACTCCTAAAGCAGATGATACAGAAAATTTGGCTGATCCTCAAACGGGAATTGTGGAAACAAAAGCACCACCTATTGATGACATTCTTGCTGTGATAATGAAGTTGTTTCGAAGTTGTGATTCTATTACTTTCCCTTTGACAGATTTACTTATCACCCTCTGCGCTAGGGAGAAAGGAGAAGAGCGACCAAAAGTAATTTCGTATCTAATTCAAAAGCTAAAGCTCTGTTCATTGGAAACTTTCAAGGATACTAGTGTAATCGGTACAATATCACACACGTTGGCATCACTTCTTGCCAAAGATGTTACCACAAGAGAAATCGCTGCAGAAAATGGCATTGTCTCTGTAGCAATAGATTTGTTGATAGACTTCAAGGCAAGAAAATCTCGAGATGCGCTTCCGTTATCAAAATGCATCAGTGCTTTGCTTTTAATCTTGGATAATTTGTTGCAATCGAGGCCCAACTTTTTTCCTGATAGCATTGAAGGTACAAAAACAGGATCTTTACCCGGCCCCATGGGAGAAAAACCGTCTTCATTAGCTTCTAAAGAAGGTGCTGACAAGAATCTTATTCCAGCTGCTGGTGATAAAGAAAGAAACAATGTGCTCGGAAAGGTATTTGGAAACTCTACAGGCTATCTGACTATTAAAGAGGGTCATAGAGTACTTACCGTTGTTTGTGAAATGATAAAACAACATGTCCCCGCTGTGGTCATGCATGCAGTTCTCTTATTGTGTGCTCGCTTGACAAAAACACACACTCTGGCTTTACATTTTCTCGAAAATGGAGGCATGGTTGCTCTCTTTAGCATACCAAGACCTTGGTCCTTACTTGTATACGATACTGTAGCATCTGCTATTGTTCGACATCTCATAGAAGATCCACATACTCTAGAAACAGCAATGGAGTTAGAGATCCGACAAACTCTAACTGCCAGCCATCATGCTGGTCGTATTCCTCCACGAACATTTTTGACATCAATGGCACCTCTTATCTCTAGAGATCCGGAGATTTTCATGAAAGCGGCAGCAGCTGTTTGTCAGTTGGAATCATCTGGAGGGAGAACTGTTGTTGTATTATCCAAAAAAAAGGAGAAAGGAAAGGATAAATCAAAAGTACATGGTGTTGAAATCGGAGCATCTTCTACTGAATGTGTTCGCATACCTGAAAATAAATCTCAAGATGGATCTGTTAGGTTCAAAAACCAGAAGAAGATATCTGCTAATCTTACTCAGGTCATCTATCACATTCTTGAAATTATATTGAAGTATCCTTCATTGAATCCAGAGGAAGAATGCACTAGATCTGCAAATGCCATGGAGATTGACAAGCCTGATACCAGTAAAGGTAAGTCCAAGGTTGATGAGACGAGGGAAGAATCAGACAGACTTCCAGAAAGATCGGCAGAGATATCTAAGGTGACTTTTCTCCTCAAGTTGTTGAGTGATATTCTTCTGATGTATGTACATGCGGTTGGGATAGTTTTGAAACGTGATCTGGAGATGTGTCAACTCCGTGGATCTAATCAGCTAGACGGTACTGGACATGGTGGGGTAGTGCATCACATTATGCATCGGATTCTCCACTCTCCTGTAGATAAAAACTCCAAATCTGATGAATTGAGAGTGAAATTATCCGAAAAGGCGTCCTGGTTTTTGGTGGTTTTGTGTGGTCATTCAAGTGAAGGGCGTAGACGTGTTATAAATGAACTTGTTAAAGCATTACAATCTTTTTCCAACTCAGCCAGCAATTCCTCAAAGGGCAGCTTATTGCCTGACAAAAAGGCCCTTGCTTTTGTTGATCTGTTATATTCCATTTTGTCACAAAATTCCTCCTCCAGCAACTTATTTGGTTCTGGGTGCTCCTCGGATATAGCTAAAGGGATGATCGATGGGGGAACGATTCCATGCCTATCCAGCATTCTTCAGGTGCTGGATCTAGACCATCCCGATGCTCCCAAATTTGTAAATACCATTATTCAGGTTTTGGAAGGCTTAACCCGAGCTGCCATTGCTTCAGAACAATGCTCGTCATCTGATCTGTCCAACAAGAAAAAATCTGTTAGTGCAGGGACCCGATCTGATAATCAGATGGCTACTGAAATAAATCAGACAGTTGAGCCTAATCTAAATAGTGACCATGAGGTCACAGGCACTGATGTCACGCAGCAACTTCCTCAACAAACATCTCAGGACCAAGGTGATGACCATTCAAATTTAAACCAGCCTGCTGTACAGGAAATGAGAGCTGAGATGGAGGAGACGGAAACTATACAAGCATATGCGGAGCTGGGAATGGGTTTCATGCACGAAGAGATGGGAGATGGTGGTGTGTTACAGAATTCAAATCAAATTGAAATGGCTTTTCATGCTGACAACAGGGGAGGCAACATTACTGGTGATGAAGATGATGACATGGGAGATGACGGTGAGGACGATGAGGACGGTGATGATGAGGATGAAGATATTGCGGAGGATGGTACTGCTTTGATGTCCCATGCTGATACAGATGCGGAAGATCATGATGGAACTGACATGGGAGATGAACATAATGATGATATGGTTGCTGAGGAGGATGAAGACTATCATGCAAATCGTGTTACTGAGGTGAGATGGAGAGAGGCTCTTGATGGTTTAGACCATATGCAGGCTACTGAGCCCCCTGAAGGGGTGATTGTTCATCGCCTTCTTGGTGTTAGGAGACCTCTAGGCTTTGATAGTCGACGTCAACAAATTAGAACAACCATTGAGGGATCTGGTACAGAGGGAAATGGTCTCCAGCATCCTCTTCAATTGAGACCATCACAATCTGGTGATTTTGGTTCAATGTGGTCATCAGGTGGCAACTCATCTCACAATTTAGAATCTTCCTCTGGTGGGAACTTTGACGTGGCCCATTTTAATGCTCCTGTTTTACCCTTGGATCATGTACAGTCTGGTGTATTTGGTGACAGAAACAGAGGTGTAGCACCACAGTTGGGTGACTTTTCTGTTGGTTTGGAATCTTTTTTTACACTGGGAAGAAGAGGGCTAGGTGAAAACCGGTGGACTGATGATGGTCGACCACAAGCAGAAGGCCAGGATGCTGCTATAGCACAGGCTGTTGAAGAGCAGTTCATGTCTCAGTTATACAGTACTGCTCCTTCCAGTCTTGCTGAGAGACAGCCCCATAATTCAGCAGCACAGATAAGCCAATCAGATGCGCCCCTAGCTGGCAATAATGAACTGGTAGCAGAAGGACTGGGTAGTGTTGCTCAGCAGACTGATGGTCATCATGGTGAGATTGATCAGAATATTGTGCATTTAGATATGAATCTAGAACAAGTTCATTCGGATGTGGCTGTGGAACAAACAGAAGATCTACAAGCACATGGGTCCAGCCTTGGTGTTGTGAATGCCTTATCGAATGGTCAAGATAACATGGAAATTGGTGAAGGAGATGGAACTGTCAATGAGCAGGTAGAGAGGCTCTGAAATTTCTCACCTATGTTTATTCTAATGATCTACTTCGTGAAAAGTATCCTTACGTGTTTATTCATGATTCATTTCAGGAATTGCAGCATGACAGTTTGTCAGCAACTCATAACGAGACACGTAACCATCAAGTGGTAACCGAGGGTGATAATGTGCCTAATTCTCATGCTCTGGTTGAAGAAAGTACCGATGTTGATATGAATCTTGCTGATTCAGGAGCAAATGAAAATGGGGATCCACTTTCTTCTGTTGTTGTTAGAGATGTGTCGTCATCATCTGAACAAAACACTCAGGTTGCACAGAATAACAATCAAGCTGATCAATCTGATGAAACTGGGGCAACTAATGTATCCCCTAGAGCAAATGGTATAGATCCAACCTTCTTGGAGGCACTGCCTGAAGATTTGAGGGCAGAAGTACTAGCTTCACAACAAGTTCAATCTACCCCAGCACTGGCTCATTCTCCTGCTGTTGCTGATGATATTGATCCCGAGTTTTTAGCAGCTCTTCCTCCAGATATCCAAGCAGAAGTTTTAGCCCAGCAAAGGGTACAGAGGGTTACACAGCAGGCAGAAGGACAACCTGTGGATATGGACAATGCTTCAATCATAGCTACTTTTCCAGCTGATTTACGTCATGAGGTTTGCATCTAAACTTAGACTTAACAGTTGCTTCAATATTCTAATTTTGTTGTACACTTGTTTCTAGGTGCTTTTGACGTCTTCAGAAGCAGTTCTTTCAGCATTGCCCTCTCCGCTGCTTGCGGAAGCACAACTGCTCAGGGATAGAGCTATGAGTCACTATCAAGCTCATAGCTTGTTTGGAAGTAACCAGAGACTCAATAGCCGGAGGAATGGTTTAGGATTCGATAGATGGACAGCAATTGATAGGGATGTTGGCGTTACAGTAGGACGTAAAGCATCTTATACTCTCGCAGGAAGCTTGAAAGTAAAGGAAGTTGAGGGGGAACCACTTTTAGATACTGATGCATTGAAAGCATTCATCCGGCTATTACGAATAGCAAAGGTAATAATAGTTACTCCACATGATAACTTAACCAACATCAGGAATATTTGATTATGGACTTCTCCTTTTTTTGGTTATTGAGTTTTTGAAACTTACAAAATATGCCCTGTTCAAAGTTTGACCTTTAACTTCATGCTATCAGCCCCTTGGGGAAGGCCTTCTGCAACGACTGCTGTTGAACTTATGTGCACATAGTTGTACAAGGGCAATCCTTGTTTATCTGCTACTGGACATGATCAAGCCAGAGACCAAGGGCCCAGTAGGAGGGTTGACAAAAATCAATTCTCAGAGACTTTACGGGTGTCAATCTAATGTTGTTTATGGCCGATCTCAACTCATAGATGGTATTGCTTTCTTTGGACATGTCTTAATTTTGTTTCTTTGAAGATATTTATTGATGTTGATGCTAGAAACTTCTCTATCACAGGTCTTCCTCCTCTAGTATTGAGTCGGGTCCTTGAGATTTTGACATACTTGGCAATAAATCACTCATGTGTGGCTGATATCTTGTTCTACTATGATGCCTCACGTTTTCTGGATTATTTGATTCCAAGATACAATGATAAGAAGAATGATAAGGGGAAGGAAAAGGTTGTTGAAGGATGTGAAATGGTGCATCCTGCTGGACTATCAATTGAGAGTGATGTTCCTATATTATTGTTCATAAAGCTCTTGAATCATGGGATTTTTCTAAGAAGTGTTGCCCATCTGGAGCAGGTATTTCAGTCCCTGTGTATGTTTGCTAGTAAGACCCTTGCTGGCTCTGTCCTTTACTATTTTACATGTATGGTGCAGGTCTTGGGTCTGCTTCAAGTGATTGTATGCAATGCTGCTTTGAAGTTAGATCGCCACCCTCAGAGAGATTCTTCTTTAGCTGGAGCAGAATCAGGTTATGTCGATGAAAGCTTCAGTGATGATAAAAGAAGTGTCAAGATGCATGACATCTTTTTGAAGCTACCACAGTCTGATCTACATCATCTCTGCAGCCTTCTTGGCCACAAGGGGTAATAGTTATCATCCATTATCATATTTCTTTGTTCCCATTACTACTTGTTCTCTTCCTAAGCACTTTTTGTTCGTTTTGCTTTTGTTGGTTTGATTTAATTGTTCACTTTCTTAAAAGCCTGCTTTCATATTACTATTTTAAAGCATCTCCAACAGCTATGCTAAAATAGATATTTTGGAGATTTAGGGTATATTTTCTGCTCCAACAGCTATGCTATACCGTATGCTAAAATAGAGAAAAGAAGATAGAGGAAGTAGAAATCTCCAAATTTGGAGAAATCTCTAAAACTCCATATTTAAGAGAGAAATAATATGTAATTCTTCCTCACCAACAGGAGACATTGAAATTAAGTGTTTAGGAGAGAGAAATAATATTGTATTAAATGTATTTAATATTTTAATAACATAGTTGATGGTAGAATTGCTAAAGTAGAGTAGCTGTTGGAGTTGGATGTAATTTTTTTTAGATATTTTAACTTTTGGTACTCTATTTTAGAAAAATTTAGCATAGCTGTTGGAGATGCTCTTACCATCTAACCATCTAGTAATTATGTTTAGATGTAACATTGCCTGAAAAAGGAATGTGTTATGATTTGTCTACTAGGCTTTCAGATAAAGTTTACACATTCACTGGGAAGGTGCTGAAGAAGTTGGCGTCGATTGCTTCCTTGCATAGGAAGTTCTTTATCGTAGAGCTTTCTAATTTAGCTCATAATCTGAGCAGTTCAGCTATCCGTGAACTCATTACGCTGAGAGATACGAAGATGTTGGGTCTTAGTGCTGGATCCATGGCTGGGGCTTCAGTTCTAAGAATACTGCAGACACTTAATTCTCTCACAGTAGATAGCAATGGAACCAAGGGTGCAGAGAGTGATGACGATCAGGAACATGTCACCATGCGGAGATTAAATGTTTCACTTGAGCCCTTGTGGCAAGAATTGAGCGAGTGTATAAGTGTCACAGAATCGCAGCTGGGACAGGGATCTTTTTCTTCAGTTATGTTGAATGTGAACGTAAACGAGCATGCCCAGGGTTCATCATTATCTCTTTCTCTTCCTCCTGGAACTCAGAGACTCTTGCCTTTCATCGAGGCTTTCTTGATTTTGTGTGAAAAGCTTCAAGAAAACGCTTATGTTCAAGATAATGCTTATGCTACGGCAAGTGAAGTCAAACATTTGACTGAAAGTTCATCACCGAGTGGAGCGGATTCTCATAGGAAAACTGATGGTTCTCTAACATTTGTTAGGTTCGCTGAGAAGCATCGGCGGCTTCTGAATGCTTTTGTCAGGCAAGATCCCAGATTGTTGGAGAAATCACTGTCTATGTTGGTAAAGGCACCGAGGTTAATGGACTTTGATAACAAAAGGTCTTACTTCTGGTCTAAATTCAGGCAACAGCATGAGCAACACCTAGCTCGTCCACTGCAGATAAACATTCGACGGGCATATATTCTAGAAGATTCTTATAATCAGTTGCGGTTGCGATCCAGTCAGGACATGAAACGGCGATTAAATGTCCATTTTCAAGGTGAAGAGGGTATAGATGCTGGTGGTTTGACAAGAGAGTGGTATCAATTGTTGTCAAGGGTCATATTTGACAAAGGAGCTTTGCTTTTCACTACTGTTGGAAACAACGCGACCTTCCAGCCCAACCCGAATTCAGTTTATCAAACTGAGCATCTTTCTTACTTCAAATTCGTGGGCCGTGTGGTATAACTGCTAGAGAACTTCTCTTTTTCCTTCTTTCATTTAATCAAGTCTACTGTTGAATAACAAAGTTCAATATTCCTTTCTTTAGGTTTCTAAAGCTCTGTTTGACGGGCAGCTCTTGGATGTTTACTTCACCCGCTCGTTCTATAAGCACATTCTTGGTGTCAAGGTAACATATCATGATATAGAGGCTGTTGACCCCGATTACTACAAGAACTTGAAGTGGATGTTGGAGGTGAGTGTCTGTAAAGATACAGTTTATACTATATGACCATGATATTGCTCTTATCTAACTTTTCAAACTTTAGCATATATACATATATAGGGTCAGGTTTAGGTTCAGGGGGAAACCACAAAAAAAAAAGAAAAAACCGAGGGACACCCCGGTAACAATTCATTTGGACGGTATGCACTTGTTCATACGAGTAATTTGTAAGGAAGTTGTCCGCTATGCTCATGTCCCTCTATATATATATGTAAAGAGGGAGGTGGAGAAAACCCCAAAAAAATGAAAAACTTAGGAACCCCCTGGTAACTGTTCGTCGTGACGATATGCACATGTGCATACCGTCCGGATGAAGGGTTACTAGGGTGTTCCTCAGTTTTTCATTTTTTTGGGGTTTTCTCCACCTCCCTCTATACATATACACACACACACACACGTAAATACATATATAGAGGGAGGAGTCTTCATAGTCACGGGTCTTCATGGAAACAACTTCTCTACTCTTTATGGTAGAGATCAAGTCTGCGTATATCTACCCCCAAGACCCCTCTGAATGAGATATATTGGTCTCCATTGGCTTGGGTTATTTCTCTTACCATGGTTTGTTGATCCACCTACTCTTTGCATCAGAACGATGTAAGTGACATACCTGATCTGACATTTTCCATGGATGCGGATGAAGAAAAGCACATTCTTTACGAGAAAACAGAGGTATGCATACAGCATTTCATCATTTGAAGGTTAAATTGTAATCATTTTGAACATTGAAATTAGCTTCAAGCACTTTTTTACATATTTGTGTTTGGTGTTACTGATGTTTGCTTTCTTCTTGATCATGGGAAAGGTAACTGATTACGAGCTAAAACCAGGTGGACGGACTATAAGGGTGACAGAAGAAACGAAGCATGAATATGTGGATCTTATTGCTGAACACATACTGACAAATGCAATACGTCCTCAAATCAATTCGTTCTTAGAGGGCTTTAATGAGTTGATACCGCGAGAATCCATTTCCATTTTTAATGATAAAGAACTTGAGCTACTAATCAATGGGCTTCCAGAAATCAATTGTGAGTTAGCTAACTATCACCTAAGACACTGACTTCAGAGTTTGAATTTCATATTTGTTAATATTATTGGTCTTTGCAGTCGATGATCTGAAGGCCAACACTGAATATACTGGCTACACAGCCACTTCTAGTGCCATTATGTGGTTTTGGGAGGTCGTTAAAGCATTTAACAAGGAAGATCGAGCAAGATTGCTTCAATTTGTGACTGGTACTTCAAAGGTATGTTAAAGATCGATATGATTCCTTTCATTCTAATGGAACATCATCAAAAGATGCTATCATTCATTCACTGTTACTTAGAGGGTGTAAATTAATAGTTTCATCCACAAAGGCGGCATGATATATTGTAGCATGTAAGGCATGCTTTAAAACCTACACTTTTGGTGCTTACTATTGGCTGAAGGTGTTCCAATGTGAGATATGGAACAGTGTTTTAGCGTTTACCCAATTATACGTGTTTTAACTTTTACCCCGGTTATACATGGTTTAGCCCAATTATAATGTTTTAGGCTTTTACTCTTTTTAAGGGGAGCTTTGTTTGATGGAATGGTTTTGAGGGATTTGGATTTCGTGGAAGGATTTGGAATTGGAGGGATATGGATTTGGATTTGGATTTTGATGAATCTTTGGCGTGTTTGGTTTGTAGGATTTGGAATGGAATTGAATTCCATGCCTTATAAATATTTTTACAAAAATAATTATAATAAAAAATAATCAAATTACCTTTTTATTATTTGATTATAACAAAACAAATGCTTTTAACATATTTTAAAACATTATTACATAGAAATCCTAAGAATCCCGTGAAATACCAACCACCCCATAGGATTTCAAGATCCTATGTTTGTGGGATTTCAATGAAAATCTCAGGATCTCAAATCTAGGAAATCCTTCAAACCAAACTTGGGATTAGAATAGAATTGAATTCCAAATCCCTCCGAATCCAATCTAATCCTGCAAACTAAACGGGACCTTTGCTTTCGAATAATGTCAAAAAAATGATTCTATTATAAATAAATTTCACATGTTACTTTGTCATTTTAAGACATTTATGTTTTGTTATAAATAATTTATAAGACTTTTAATACATATATTATTTATCATAGTCTTGATACAGGTGTAACATGGAACCCGTTACTTATATGTTTTTTTTCTCAAATCCTTGTATGTGTGTGGCTCAGGTTCCATTGGAAGGTTTCAAGGCATTGCAAGGTCTTTCGGGTCCACAAAAGTTTCAAATTCACAAAGACTATGGAGCTCTGGATAGGCTGCCATCGGCTCATACCTGGTAAACGTCTTTCAACCTCTCCTTACATAGTGTGATTATATGTTTCGTTATTATTGTTGGTTTCCATATACTTGCTTGTATTTGCTTTATTTTTTGGGTATCTGCATTTCTCGCTTTCACACACTTTTCACAAGTTGAGGGTCTACACGTAAACAACCTCTCGTACTCTTTTGGATAGAGGTCAGATCTGCTTACACTTTACCCCTCTCAGACCCCATCTTCGGGTGGGACATACTGGGTTTGTCAATGGAGGCGGACCTAGACCTAGAAATTTTTTAAAGTGGTGGCATAATTTGACTATAAAAAATATCTAAACATTTTTCTCAGAAAAGATTCTTGTTCTAGTCTGGTCTATATATATTTTCAAAAGCACGAGGTATGTTAAAAACACCAAAAATTTAAGCTAAAAAACAATAAATTTGACAACCGCAGGACTCGAACCTTATCTTGTACACAGGTAGGAGCATTTACCATCTTATTCATTAAAATCTTGTGTTAACATTTCAATTTAAAAAACTATATGGTGGCACCCGACACAACAATACGGTGGCATCCTTTAGCAATGTAATTTTTCCCCCTTAACGACTGAACCATGAAGCATGCCACCGCATCTATCCATGTGGGTCCGCCCCCGTTTGTTGGGTTTTTTGTTGTAAGTTGAGGCTCATGGATTGATTTTGTTCTTGATATCAGCTTCAACCAATTAGATCTTCCTGAATACATGTCAAAGGAACAGCTTCAAAAGCGGTTATTGCTAGCAATCCATGAAGCAAGTGAAGGTTTTGGGTTTGGATAGAAGCAGCAGAAAACAAACCATTTTTTTGGGTCTTCTTGTTTTGTTAGTCTGCCAAAGGATCCGTACAGCTTTTTGCTTCTAAATTGTAGGTTTTTGGTTGATTAGTTCTTTATTTTGGGATTTGGATGGAATTCTATCAGTATAATTTAATGAACACATGTTTAAAGCTTCTGGGGCTCTTCTTTTTTAAGGGCCGTTTACCAAATACTTATCTGGTAAGCACTTGACGTAAATTCAACACTATCATTTACTTACCGGGTAAGATTTTGGTCAACAAAAACGGGTTTATGTGCAACAATTTACCCGGTAAGAGTCTTTGCCCTCACTTACCAGGTAAGACTCTCGATCCCTTAAGGTAATGTAACTTGGTAAACGCTTATCCAAGTAAGCATTTGGTAAACTTTAATTAGAAATCTTTTTGTTTTCTTAGTGGCCATTTACTCAAACGCTTATCCGATAAGCGCTTAACGGTAAAAATCAACGCTCTTACTTACCTTACTAGGTAAGATTCTAAAACGTTATCCGGTAAGCGCTAAATGGGTAAGAGTCGTCACCCTCATTTATAGGGTAACACTCTCGGCCTTTGTCATCGTTCCTACCCGTTAAGATTTTCGATCCTTGTCGTGTTCATCCAGTAAGATAAGTAACTCGGTAAACGCTTACCGAGTAAGCATTTGGTAAACGGCCCTTAGTAGAAGATAGTGAAAGGGTGTGTTTGGTATATGCAGACAGGACTGGATGGAAGGGGACGTGTGAGTAAAAATTATGGAAGATTTTCGGGTTTTAATTTGAATTAAGGTAGCTTAGGGGCCGTTTACCAAACGCTTAATCGATTAAGTGAACACCAAGTCATTTTACTTTACCGGATGAATATGGTAAGGATCAAGAATCTTACCCGGCAAGAGTGAGACAACGTCCAAGAGTCTTACCTGGTAAGTGAAGGCGACGACTTTTACCACGGTAAACGCTTACCGGGTAAATTGTTGCATACGATACCGTTTTGGTGGACTAAAATCTTATCCAGTAAGTAAATGATAGGGTTTAGTAATTAACATATTTTGTCCAATTCGTTGCTTTTTGCTCCAACTATTATGAATGGATAGTTTGAATCACATGAAATTATCATCAAACCTTTCAATATAATATCCTGAATTGATAAATTAGTTTTGAAACTACGTTATTTAAAATAGAAATCAAGTTAAAATACGTTATTTTTTCATGTAATTTGCCTTTTAAATATATAAAAAAAATAAAATTATAGAATATTATAATAATATATTAATGCTGAAATATGTATAGAGAATCTGTTAGGATCCAAACGCTTACCACTATGTAAAAAGTGGTGGAGAAGACGCAACTTATTTTCTTATAGCGTAACAGTCAGCGTCATGTTTCAATTTAGAAAAATGCTGATCAATGACCCAACAGATTCTTTTATAGTTAAATATGTATCTTTAATAAAAAATTTAACTTTTTGATCTTGCATTTTTTTAAAATTATAGAGAATCTATCGGAAATAAAATGGATTAATAATCAAAACAAGGACCTCAACTTTGTTGAATTTACACAATACCCCCTTTAAGTATAAACCGACGTGAATTTTGTTATCATTCAACTATTGAAAGGACTGCCCACTCCACTTCGCAGATTCCTTCAACGAATTCGCCATTGATATCATTCCGTCTCTAGGGTTTTCCCTCCTCTGGATTTACTGTTTCTGCTTTTCAGGTTTTACAGCTCACTCGAGCGATTCTCCCAATTTTAGGGTTTCGTAAAGGTACGTATTTTCTTTCAATATGTTAATTTGTGTTTATAATCTTCAGAGTTTTGATCGATTGGAGTTCGATTCGTGGAAATACTGGTGTTCTTTGATCAGTTGTTTTCTTCTCTGAAAAATCAGCAGCTATGTTTTCAGGTTTTATAGTTCAGTCGAGCAATTGTCAGTATTTTAGGGCTTGGTTCCAGGGAAACTTCCTCTTTCAATTGGTTAGTTTTTTGCTTCCAGTCTTTGAGTTCTTGATTAACTAAAGTTCAATTCGTGCAAAAACGAATAATATTTATTTGCTTCGAGATCTTTATTCAATATGTTTTGTGAATTTTTAGTTTTATGTTTTTCCTCCAGAGTTTATCCGTGCTTTCATGTTTTACAGCTCGGTTGAGCAATTACCCAGGTTTTAGAGTTTTTAGGGGGGATTTTCTGCTTAAGGTGTAGAATCTTCAAGTTTTTAATTGATTACAGTGAGATTGGGTTAAAACGCATGACAACTGTGTTCTTCACATCTTCAATTACTTGGATGATTGCCTGATGATATCCTAACTGTTTAAAGATCAACTATTAGTTTGCGTTTACATGAATTAATTCAAAGATCTTATCTATGCATTTTGTTGAATTCGTAGTGTTCATTATATAGGAAGAAATGAAGTTGATTTGAGGGAAATGGGATGATTTTTTATGTTTGAAAGTGTTTTATAGAAGGAAATATTTTAATATTTCGGCGCGTTCACAAAATATTACATGTGGTTATCATTTGTATGCGACTTGGCTTAAGAACATGTTTGTTTTTAAGCCATGTCATTAGAATTCAAATGAACTAGTTACTTGTTATAATCTGTAGATTTCTCAAAGTACATGTCCTAACAAAAAATAATTTTGAAAGTATAATGCTTTAATGAAAAGATATGAAAATACAATGTTATTACAAAAAGAACGGAAAAGTACATTGATAATATTTCTTGCTGATCAAGAACTACCTTTCTACCGAGTATGTAGTGCTTAGGAATAAAGCTAAAAATCACAAATGTTCGCATCTGCGTATTTATTAACTTCCCTGTAATTATGTGGCGGTTGAACTCTAGAACTCCACGCAAGTGTCCTTGTTCTTTAAAAGAAGGTATATTTGAACCAAAGCAAACAAATTCTAGGTCATTGTTATTGCTAGTGCATGGATTTGTGCTTGTGTGTTCTTTGATTTGTTTATTTTACTTGAGTCATTATTAAAATTGCGTTTTGATATTATGTTAAAATTTGAAAATAACAATGTTTATTTGGTTTCTTGGAGGAGTCTTCCCAGGAGAGTGATAGAAACCGGGCAATTAACAATGAAATTGGTACACAAAGATGACTTCAATATGGAATCAGAATTGAAATCGAATGATTGAACATAGGGTTCCAGCAATTCAAGAAGTTGGAGGTTTCCCAAAGGCTTTAGCCAATCTCAAACACAATAGAATAATTGATGCCCTCCTTCCCTCCAAAACCCTCTTACTTATACCAAGTAACCGACCCACTACCCTGCTTTACCTACTTGTACGGTTGTACCCAACAATATACACTTGTACCATAGCCTACTACAAGTTGACTTATTGACTATATTACATAGGGTATAACAGAGAGTCCACGGTTATATATATTGATGTTGAGTTGAAATTCTAGCTCACTAGGGTTATTAAACTTCCCCTTACGCTAACCTGAATTTGAGGATCTAACTTATACTTTATCGTTCCTCTTATCAGGCATCATGCAAGCCCCTGTTGCACCCAAGAACCGATTGGAGTTTCTCAACACCAGACCTCCACCTAATTATGTAGCTGGGCTAGGTCGAGGTGCCACTGGGTTCACCACTCGTTCTGATATTGGACCTGCCCGTGCCGCCCCTGACCTCCCTGACAGGTCTGCAGCTGCAGTTGGTGCTGCAGGTCCTTCTGGTGTTGGGCGCGGCCGTGGGAAGGGTCCTGGTGAGGAGGAAGAAGAGGAGGAGGCTGAAGATAAGGGATATGATGAGAACCAGAAGTTTGATGAGTTTGAGGGTAATGATGTTGGGCTATTTGCCTCTGCTGAGTATGATGAGGAAGATAAAGAGGCTGATGCTGTGTGGGATGAGATCGATAAGAGGATGGATTCTAGGAGGAAAGATAGGAGAGAGGCTAGGTTGAAGGAGGAAATCGAAAAGTATAGAGCTTCTAACCCCAAGATTACTGAACAGTTTGCTGATCTTAAGAGGAAGTTAGTGACACTCTCTGCTGAAGAATGGGACAGTATTCCCGAAATCGGAGATTATTCTTTGAGGAATAAAAAGAAGAGATTCGAGAGTTATGTGCCGGTTCCCGATACGCTACTTGAGAAAGCTAGACAAGAAAAAGAACACGTCACTGCATTGGATCCAAAGAGTAGAGCTGTGGGTGGAACGGAGACGCCTTGGTCTCAAACACCAGATTTGACTGCCGTTGGTGAGGGTAGAGGAACGGTTTTGTCTTTGAAATTGGATAGGCTTTCAGATTCTGTTTCGGGTTTAACTGTTGTCGATCCAAAAGGGTATTTGACTGATCTGAAGAGTATGAAGATCACCAGTGATGCTGAGATATCAGATATCAAGAAAGCTAGGTTGTTGCTGAAGTCGGTCATTCAGACAAATCCAAAACATCCACCTGGTTGGATTGCAGCTGCAAGATTAGAGGAAGTCGCGGGCAAGATTCAGACAGCGAGGGAATTGATCAAGAGAGGCTGCGAGGAATGTCCAAAGAACGAGGATGTGTGGATCGAGGCATGTCGATTAGCAAATCCAGATGAAGCCAAGGCTGTGATAGCGAGAGGGGTTAAAGCAATTCCCAATTCCGTTAAGCTTTGGATGCAAGCTGCAAAATTGGAAAACGATGACGCCAGTAAAAGTCGGGTATTGAGGAAGGGTCTTGAAAACATTCCTGACTCCGTAAGGCTATGGAAAGCAGTTGTGGAACTTGCTAATGAAGAAGATGCAAAGCTTTTGCTTCAGAGGGCCGTGGAGTGTTGCCCATTACATGTCGAATTGTGGCTTGCGTTGGCTAGGTTGGAAACGTATGATGCAGCGAAGAAGGTGCTGAATAAAGCAAGAGAGAAGCTCCCTAAAGAACCAGCCATTTGGATCACCGCTGCAAAATTGGAAGAAGCTAACGGGAACACCGCCATGGTTGGGAAGATAATAGAAAGGGGTATACGGGCTTTGCAGAGAGAAGGGCTCGAGATCGACAGGGAGGCTTGGATGAAAGAGGCTGAAGCTGCTGAACGAGCTGGTTCTGTGGCAACCTGTAATGCAATTATTAGTAACACCATTGGGATCGGAGTGGAAGAAGAAGATCGTAAGACAACTTGGGTTGCCGACGCAGAAGAATGCAAGAAAAGAGGTTCCATTGAAACAGCTAGAGCAATTTACGGTCACGCACTTACCGTGTTCTTAACAAAGAAGAGCGTATGGCTTAAAGCAGCACAACTTGAGAAGGCTCATGGCACTCGGGAGTCTCTCGATGCTCTACTTCGTAAAGCCGTTACCTACAGACCGCAGGCCGAGGTCTTATGGCTAATGGGTGCTAAAGAAAAGTGGCTTGCTGGCGATGTTCCTTCAGCTCGGGCAATTCTTCAGGAAGCATATGCTGCGATTCCCAATTCCGAAGAGATCTGGCTTGCAGCGTTTAAGCTTGAATTTGAAAACAACGAGCCTGAAAGAGCGAGAATGCTTCTCGCTAAAGCCCGTGAAAGGGGAGGAACCGAGAGAGTGTGGATGAAGTCTGCCATTGTCGAGAGAGAGCTTGGGAACGCCGAAGAAGAAAGAAGGCTGCTCGATGAAGGATTGAAACTATTCCCTTCGTTTTTCAAGTTATGGTTGATGCTCGGTCAACTCGAGGAACGGCTCGGTCGCCTGCCGCAAGCAAAGGAGGCATACGAGTTGGGTTTGAAACAGTGTCAAAACTCAAGCCCTCTTTGGCTCTCACTCGCAAATCTCGAGGAGAGAATGACCGGACTGAGTAAAGTTCGAGCTGTTCTGACAATGGCTAGGAAGAGGAACCCACATAACCCTGAACTATGGTTAGCCGCCGTACGAGCCGAGTCAAGACACGGTTCTAAGAAAGAAGCCGACATTTTAATGGCGAAGGCGTTGCAGGAATGCCCGAACAGCGGTATTCTGTGGGCTGCTTCGATTGAGATGGCTCCTAGACCACAACGGAAAACCAAGAGCTCGGACGCTTACAAGAAATGCGAGCACGATCCCCATGTAATCGCCGCTATCGGAAAGCTGTTTTGGCACGATCGGAAGGTGGACAAAGCACGAACTTGGCTCAACCGAGCGGTTACTCTTGCACCAGATGTTGGAGACTTTTGGGCTTTGCTTTATAAATTTGAACTACAACATGGAACCGAGGATCAGCAGAAGGAAGTTTTGAGGAAATGTGTTGCTGCGGAACCGAAACACGGTGAGAAATGGCAGCCGATATCGAAGGCGGTCGAGAATTCGCACCAACCGGTAGAAGCGATTTTGAAGAAATTAGTAGTTGCGCTTGGCAAGGAGGAGAAAGCCGCGGAAGAGAACAAACATCAGTGACGTTGACGTTGTTTTAGTTGGTTATGCCTCCGGTTTGTATACTTCCGTCCATCGAACGTATTTTAGTATGGATGCTCTAATTGCGACTTTGCGAGTGCTCTGTCGGGATGTTTCCGTAGGCCGGCTACTGCTCTGAGTTTATCAGGGTTGATTTCTTGCCGTTACAGTTTATCAGGTGTAGCCTTCCTAAACATCTATTGGGAGATGTTTGCAGAGCCAATGTTGGATCTTGAAATTTTTGCATATTTATGGTGATGTTGAAGTTCAGTATTTTAATTTCATATATTATTGTTATTATTAATATAATCTTTCTTTTAAATGTACAAAAAATTGTGAGAAAAGCAGTTGCAGGTGAGAAGCGTAAGAAGAGATCTTCACTCTTGATCACTTTTAATCTTATGTCTATCCTTGAATTACGCTTTAGAAGTGAATTGATATGGTGAATCTCATTCGTGTTGATCTTCAATTAGGATTGATCCATAGGTGGAGATCCTTTCTTAACCTTCTCAACATAACTTCCCTTCTCACCAAAATCCAACCCTATATATAAAGAGATGGGTTCGGGTGAGAAGAAGTGTAAGAAGGAATCTCCACTCTTGAATGCACATTAGGACGAGATGCACTGGATCAATCTTCATACCATGCGCGATTCATGGGTGGGTTTGAGATTAGAGGTGATCAAAGGTCCATATTTTTATGCTTCTCACCATAACTCTCATTTTCACACGATCTTTCGCATATATATATATATATATATATATATAGGGAAGGGTTCAAACGAGAACCCCTGTGATTTACGAGAATGCGAGAACAACCAATAACCACATATTGTGATAAAAAATAAAATTAAAAGA
>NC_037529.1:68809983-68833889 GCF_001531365.2 Cynara cardunculus var. scolymus
TGGGTTCACGTGAGACCAACCTGTTTTCGTGAGACCCGTGAGACCACATTTTTACACGTAACCTTCACAGCAAAAACACTGTGAAGGTTTAAAAAAAGTCGAACCTTCACAGCAAAAACATTGTGAAGGTTTTAAAAAGTCACATTCACAGCATTTTGCTGTGAAGTTTCAAGTGTAAAATGTTGGTCTCACGGGTCTCACGAAAACAGGCTGGTCTCACATGATCCCAAGTCTATATATATATATATATATATATACACACACAACACACATATATGTATTAATAATGTGTAAAATTTTACATAATGTTTGTTAGTTTATGTTTGTATTTCTTTTGTTGGGGGATGCTCGTCCTGTCACCCGCCAAAGCCAGGAATCTCTGTCCCGTTAGGGTGTGCTCACTTCGACAGGTAAAATTGCAACTAATTACCCTCAAAGCAGGGTTTCGTGTTTTAGAGGATCATGTCCCTATTTCCCTATTTTAAAATAAAAACGAGTTGGGCCCTTACAGTTGCATTTTTGTAACGAGTTGCGTCTCTAATACAACTACACGACCTAACTTGTTAATTTATTTAATAACTCAACTCGTTAAAAAATTGCAACCACAGTTCTCATGGACCTAGCTCTTTAAATAACGCAATCACAAGGACTTAACTCGTTAAAAAACGTAATCACAGGGACACTTTTTCTTAATTTTTCAAAATAAGAACATGATCCGTCTAAAACACTGAAAGATAGAAGACGAGATATTTTGTGAAAATGCAACTGGAATTGCAAGATGAATATAAAGATAGGATTAGACATATTGAAAAAAGACTTGGAATATTACATTATCAGATTACTGATCGAAATGGTGACATATGATCGAATTCGTTCTTATTCTTCTCGAAAAAAGTATCAAGATTTTTCTACGATGGTTTTAAAGATTACGTCAGCGGTAACAGCACGGGGTGGCGGAGGGTGTGGATGTCGTAGGCAATCAATAAGTTGTCGTATACGATTGAGAATAGGTCGACACCAGAAGCATAACCCGACTTGACCAACAATGCCTGTAAACACGGCCGCGGCTAACGAAAACCCCATTAGAGTAATTTCTAAACAAGTAAATGGTTTTATGTTTGATGTTTCTAACAAGTAGATATGTTATGCTTTTGTATATGATGTTATTTAGTAACTGAAGATTTAAGTTTGTCATTGATAATAAGCAAATGTCATTTAATTAATTAAAATTAATTTTGTGAGGATTTTATCATTTATGAGAAGCATGTTATTTAATTTTTCTAATTTTTTTATTAATCTGGATATTCAACCCGCTATGCGAGCCGATTAATCCCAGGGCGACCACCCGTTTTGCGGGTAGCTCAGAGTCACTGCATTTGAACCTCCGTGGCCACAAGAAGATTTTTTATTTCTCATTGGATTCGAACCTGTGACCTACATGCACTTTTGATCTTTGGAGTCCAAGCTTAAACCAATCGGAGACCATCCTTATGGTTTCATTTAATTTTTTTAGTCATAACTATGGGTGTGTTCAGTATGCAGGATAGATTGAACGGAAAAATATAGGATAAAAACTTGTTTGATGTTTGGTTTGATAGAATGATTTTGCAGGATTTGGATTTCGTGGAAGGATTTGGAATATTTGGTGTGTTTGGTTTGTAGGATTTGGAATTAAATAAATATCATTCTTTATAAATAATTTATAAAAACAAATTATAAATAATCATAAAATAATTAAATTACTTTTTTATTAATTGATTATTACAAAATAAACGTTTGTAGTATATTTTTTTAACATTATTACATACAAATTATATGAGATTTCATGAAATATCAAATATTCCATGATTCAAAATCTTGTGTTTATAGGATTTCAATGAAATCTCTGAATTTCAGAGACATCTTATGTTTCAACAAGCTATACAAGCTTAATGGTACTCACAACTTATTCGGTCAATACTGTTTGATAGTGGTTTATTGATGTAGAAAGTGACTTATTCAGCAAGTTTTTAAAATGAAGATTTATGCAGAAAGCCAAGTTTTTCCAAACCTGTATCTCCCAATTAAAAAACTCATTCCTTCCATCTATGAAAAAAACTATACCAAACAAAACCTTCGTGATCTATACAAACAGATTAATTCACACAAACAATTTTACCTATACAAAACTTGATGAAAAACCAACCAAACATCCCAAATTTTTGATTTTCAAATTCAGTTTTTCAAATTGAGTTTTTGAGGAGATCATTCTGATAAGTGAAAGCCATAAAAGGTTTACACTTCACCCTCATGAAACCAGTTTAAAGTTACAACATAAACTTAAAAGCTTTTGTCTTCTGCAATCCACAAGTTGTTAAACCAAATCTCCAATCTAATTATAGAGACATTAAGTTATATATATATTATTAAGCTTTTGATTTCCTTTCTCCGTCGTCCTTTATCGTAAGATCGTCTAGTTTATTAGCCATCCCGTTCTGATCGTTCAGCTTTTGGCATTCCGATTCTATAGTTTGTGCAATCTTACGATCATCCTGATCGGGTTCTGGGAATTGCACGTGAAACGACCTGTGTTTGATCGGGGCTGGCAACTCCATGGCCTCGGCTTGCTGGTTGATATACTTATAGAGCTCTTGGTGGAACCCATGGTCCAAGGAGAAGCAATCGTCTTCGCCATTGCTGCTACATCCAGAGTATCGAGATGATCCGCTGCCTTCTCTTCTAACAAAATGGGGTAGAGAAGCGTAATCCATTATCTGCCATTTCAAGTAACGATGTTATGTTTCGATAATTTGTGTTTTTTCCTAAAAATGGGAAATGCGAGAATGTGCGAAACTATGAACCCCATTAAAGAACTTCCCAAAAGAACCCTGAAGAAAGAGAAGGGGGGTTCCAAGTCCGACATATATTGAGAAGAAATGATCCAAATCTAGCCAATGTGGCCCCTCCAACTGAGGCTAGACGGGTACAGACAGTCCTAGAGTGTCGAGTCCTAAAGTAGTAGATTTTGGGGATGATACCATGTAAGAATACATAGAACCCCACCAAATTACTCTCTAAGGGTGCGCTTGGTATTCAGACAGGATAGGATAAAACAAGATAGAACATAATAAGACAGTTGTTTAACGTTTGATAAGGCAAAACTAGACAAGACAAATAAAATGACCAATTTACCCCTGATGATTTGTTTATATATCTTGATTAATTTTTTTAATTTACAAAATTATAATAAAATAAATATTTTTTATAAAAAATTTATGTAGTTTCCAATTTTTATTTTTATACATTTTCTATATTATTTTTTATTATTATTAATATTTAATAAATTACATAAATTAATCAAAATATAGAAATCATATAAAAATAATATTTTGAGAACAATAAAATGGAAGTTTAAAGAGCATAAAATACAATAAATAAAATTTAAAGAATGAACAAAATGTAAAGAGCGAGACGTATTTGATGTTCTAGATGAGAATTAGGTTATTGGTAAAATAAAGGTCTTTTCCATCTTCTTCCACCGAGTAAGGGTGGAACAGGTCTGTTTCACTCTGTTCCAAATAAAAGTCCTGCCAAACGTGGAATATTGATCCTTGTTCTGTTCAGTTATATCCTCTCAGTGTACCAAACGCATCCTAAAAGAGCACTTGAGGAGAGTAGTGAGGTTCCAACATATTTCAAGTAGATATAGTCCAAGTCTAAGCCAATGTGGGCCTCTAACACGCCCCTTCCACAGAGGCTAGACAGGAACTAGTCCTAGAGTGTCGAAAGGGCCTAGACGGGTAGAGATTGCGCCACAGTCTTGAGTCCTAGGGCAATAGATCTTGGCTATGATACTATTTGAGAATATATAGAACCCATCAGATTATTCTCCAAAAGAGCACTTGAGGAAAAAAAAGAGGTTCCAAGTTCCAACATATATCAATAGAAATAGTCCAAATCTAGCTGATGTGGAACTTTAACACCCCCCCCCCCCCAATCCAACAGAGGCTAGATGGGTAGAGCCAGAAAGGGCTAAACGAGTACAAATTGCCCAAATTGTTAAGTCCAGCGGTAGACTTGGTTTCGATACCATGTGGAAATATGTGGAAACCCATTAGATTACTCTCCAAAAGAGCCAACCGGGAATAGGAGGTTACAACATATATCGAGGAGAAATGGTCCAAGAATAGCGGATATAGGACTCTAACAGTAAACAATGTGAGATTACCTTCAACAAATCGTCTTTTCCGCAACCTGAAAGCACCTGAATTTTCTTCCTTGTTCTTTCTTGCAGAAGAGGCCTCACAACCTACAAGACTTTACTTTCAGGCAAATCGCAAGCAATGTTGTTCTTGAACGATGGTTTGTTATTGAAACTGAAGCGAAAACGACAAACCTTCCAACACGCTGAAAATATGTATGGAGCATTGACAATGTAGTAGTTGTCAGTCTTTTCTGGATAGTTTAAGTCATCAATGCTAGATATAACAGTCAATAGCTGCAAAAAGATGAGAGATTCGAGTGAATTAGTTACAAAATGTTTAGGATTCAAGCTGGCATCTATAGCTAAAGTCTAAAGATTTCTTTAAATATATTGTACTTGTCCCATGAAAATGACGACATTTCCATTTTTGTAATTCATACAAGTTACAAATATCTATTTGCTCACTATTATCGTTAGAAAACACTTCCCTACATAAACATACATACAAGTTACAAATATCTATTTGCTCACTATTATCGTTAGAAAACACTTCCCTACATAAACATACATACATACATACATAGCGGGATGTTCAAACAAGAACAGTATCCAAATAAGAGAACACGCAAAAGGCAAAATCGCATGCAAAATCACATGTGATTTTACACTAATGGTCAACGCGAAAGAGTGCGGGCAACGTGGCCCACAACCTCAGGTCACGGCCAAAGTTGCATGAATCACATGTGATTTTACACATGATTTTAGTGTAAAATCACATATGATTCGACCGTTTTCTTATTTAGTTGGTATTCTCGTATGAACTTGACTCTACATACATATATATACATATATATATATATATATATGTGGGGGGGGGGGTTGTGTGTATATATATATTGAATGGGCCCAAGGATATCTTCATTTATTTCGTCATTATAGCAAGGTATTTCAGATCTTTGAMGAATAAATTAAAACACTTCCCTGCTTATACATGCATACAAACATGCATGTGTGAGTGTGTTTCATATATGAAACGTATTTTACGTGTTTTTTTGCATATGCAAAACAATCCTGAATGTTTCATATATGATAATATGAAACAACACTGCACGTTTCATATTTAAGGTTTGCATTTGACATGCTCCCCCTCTCTCTCTCTCTCTCTCTCTCTCTATATATATATATATATATAGAGAGAGAGAGAGAGAGAGAGTTAGGTTCATACAAGAATGGTACCTATTTAAGAAAATAAGAGAAAATAAGAGAATGGACAAATAATAGGCTCAATACACTAGAAACAAAACCAGGTCTTTTCCAAAGTACCTTAAGCTGACTGAGTTGTGCAATTTTAAGCCCAGTCATATCGAGAACCTTGACGCATGTGCTAATATGTCGCTCAAACTTTTTTGTAGCAGCTGGCTAGGAAAAAGAAAAGAAAAGTCAGCCTATTTGAAAGCTACTACAAGTTACTATATACGATCTTATCATAATTGAATACTTACCAATACTATCCGGTCTCTATATTCGTTTATCTGGATGTGCGATTGAACATAGTAATGAATCTAAAAATGGAAAAGAATAAATATTACACAATAAGTGAATATGCCCAAATAAACCAACATATTCATCAAGCCATGTTACTCTTTAAAACATGTTTACACAAGGCCTATAGAAGAACAAAATACAGATATACCCTCGTCTCAATTGCAGACACATTTTTTGAAGTATATAATATTTATATATGGAAAATACTCACGAGGATATATCTGTATTTGGTGAGGTTTGAACCCTTGACCTTCAAGGAGGCTAGGAGTTACCACTAACCCGGATACAGCAAAGTCATAAAACGAAAATGCAATTGCAACGGTAAACATTGTGTAAGATGGTACAAGTCAACACACACATCCTTGGTTAATCTCGACTGCAAGTACATAAAAAAGGATACTTGAAAAATAGGTTATGATATTCTTACAGATGCTTTTTCGTATGTGCTGAGCCCTACACCAACAGCAATAACAGGTCGCCCCTTTGACAAGAAACCAAAGAACAGTCAGTGAAGATCATATTGTTATCTTTAGAAACCACGCTCCCTTCATTTGATACCAAGTGTTTACTCCTAATTAGCACAAATGCCAAGAAAGCTGACATGTGTCGTATCCTTTTACAGAATCACTCCCTCCGTCCCCAAAATAAACGCCACAATGAAAAAGACACATGGTTTGATAAATATGTAATTATAACCCTTTTTAATCAACCAAATGACAATTTTACACTTAATAATAGAGAAGCAATCAATGTCTCCATTTCATAATATGGGTAGAATTGGAAGTTAAACACTTTTGAAAGTGGACTTTTATTTGGGGACAAACTAAAATAGAGACGTGAAGACTTATTTTGGGACGGAGGAAATCACCATGAGAAGGAAGTGCAAAACTAGAACTTTGTTGGTATAGAAATCAGATAGCAACATGTAGAGAACTACAAAGCATTATGGAATTAGCTATCTTTGTAAGGAGTACCTCTTTTGTGTAACCTGACATTCCTATAAGCTGTGAATCACGGACTTCTCTATAAAATTCGGCAGGAACGATTGGTTTCTGTATAATAAGCAAAAGAAAATAGCAATAAGGTGGCAGCGACCAAGACGTGATCTCGTATATCGGAAACTATTATACATTTATCACGTGAAAAACATGTCATATTCAATATCTTGCATTAACATTCACGAAAACCATAAAAATCTACATTTAAATCATATGATCCGCATTTAAGAGTTACTATTAGCAACACATGCAAATTCTTGTGGCTGTTCACCACAGAAAAAACCAGATTCACGGAATAAATTGTTGCATATGTTTTATGGTGTCTGCATGGATCTTAATTTCTGCAAATATTCATGGTGTCGATGAACATATTATGGGCATCACTATCTAACAATGTCCACCAACCACGCACAGTTCAATAAAAGATTATGTGGATTGACTCTGTCTATTTCATGTAGATTATCATTCTGAAGAACTGGAGAATGAAATAAGACATCTCAAGGTTTCTTCTTATAGGCCATAGCATGTTCTCCATGGCTGAAGGTTAGGCATCACAAGCTCGATATCTGAATCTTGTTCTGAGCACCAGATGCAAGCTTCCCAATTTAATGTCTTTTATCATCGATAGTTTTCGGCTCAAAAAAGGTTAGAGAGAATGACAGGAAACAAACTAACAAATGTGGAAATGGCAGACGAACATGATAAAACGCACAGAAAAAAGGAGGCTTGATAAAGCATTACATAATGATAGTACAAACTCACCGCCAATATATCATCGATCTCATTCTGGATCCTCCAATTTAAGCAATCAACCAGCTGAAAAGAGAATATTTCCTGATCAGAAATCTATAGAAATAACAAATGAATTCAAGAAATGAATTTGCCCTGACCATTTTGTGTGCCTTAGGGACATTTCCATCTCTTGCTTTGAGAAATCGGACCAGAGTCTCATGTGGATATCCTTGATGCAGATTCTGGAAATGAGCAGCCAGTTCTGTCTTTAGTCTTTTATGCACGTATAAGGATCACATAGACATCTATCTGTACTCCAATAGAGAACATATTCCATACTCGCAATCAAAGAATCAGGTAAATCCAGATCATATGCTTTGTGAACACCCACACAAAATTTCCCGAACCAATTCACTTACTAGGTCCAGAGATATCCAATTTGACAAAGTTCAGTTATAGACTCATAGTTGCTAGTGAAAATGGTTATCTAAAGTAACACAGAGCAAATATGAACATCACATAACCTAGGATGTTGTATTTTGTGTCATTTTGATCTCTAAATGCTATATTGATCTAGCATACATCATTCCTACCAGCTTGTAAAACTGACTCCAAGCCAAAAAAAAGGTTATAAAATGTTTTTAATAATAGTAAATTAAGATAGTATAGAATGTTTTTGAAGTAACTAAGACTTCAATATGATCAGACCTAGCAAATGAAATTTGCACATCACAAAACACCACGAAATCTGGACTCACCATTGTTGTTAATCTACATTCAATCCATAACCCCAACCAGAATACGAAAAGTTTTAATTTGGAAGTTCATATGCATTACAATTTGATATCTCTGGTCGAATTAATCAAAAAGGACTCCAATGTTGACTTAGGATTCGAATATAGTGGTTCAGATCAGCACAAAATGATTAAGAATTATGAAATGAGATCACGATTTCTCGAAACATATGATCTGAACTACATCCAACAGATCCAGCACAAACAAAATGATACAAACATACAGAGATAGAGCAAAAACCTAAACCTCGAATGAATTCTTGAGTGGCTCGTCAACTGAAACAACAAATTTGAAAAAGAAAAACGAAAATGTTAGCGGTGCTGCAGATCAAAATAATAAAAAAACGAAAATACATCAAAACAAATACAGATTTGAAGAACATTAGGGCTTTTTTATAGAAACACCGACTTGCTTCCATCAAATTCTGGAATTGCTGTATCATATCCTGCGATATGATCACCATTTCGTCGAGTCAATCTGCTTCGAAATTCTAAACCTAAAAAAACAAAAATTAAGAAACAAAAATTCGATTTGATTATGCAAAATCCTCCGCTTGCATGTACCAACCCACCTCGTTGTGGGTTGTTTTTGTGTGTGTATATGAAGCGAAGCGTAAATGGAGGGAGAAGGAGAGGGAAAGGGGAAATCGCGGTGGGCAGGCACATAATATAGAAAAAGAAATATGAGGAGTTACAAAAATTCCCCCTAAAGATTTTCATGAGTTACAATAATAGTCCTTGTACTATCAAGTAATCAGCATTTCTCTGCGATTTGCAGATTCTTTTTAACAATAACAGTCCTTCAAATAGAATTATTCCCCCTTCAAGAGTTATAGGGAACGTTTGGTTCGTAGATTCTAAAAAAATATGATGGAATTGAAATGTTGAATTTCATTGACCAAATTACATTTCTCATTTGGTTCATTCTTTTTAACGGAAATAATCTTCAAAATCCTACAAATTCCCAAAATAAATAAATTTAACATTTCTTAGCAACTATATGGTATTTTTGATGGAATGAAATTCTCTATTTTCATATACCAAATATCCTCTTAACCCAATATACTCTAATCTCATAGAACCCAGCATAAAACCTAATCTGATAAACGACGCCTCCAAAATCAAGTCGATTTCTGCTTCTCCATCACGATACCAGAATTATGCGTACAGATTTTCCAAAAATGAAGAAAATGGGGGTTTGGGCAATTTTGTGCTCCAACAAATTCTTTAAAATGGAGAAAATAAGAGAGAGAGAGAGAGAGAGTGTAAATTTCTCCAAATATGGAAAACTCTTCAAAAATGATTACCATGAGAGAAAAATTATTTTTTATGATATTCCATCAATAAAAAAACATTGAAATTAAATGTTTAAGACAGAAAAATAATATTTATTAAATATTTTAATAATATAATTAATGAAGAATTTGTTGGAGTTAAGTGTAGTTATTTTCAGATATTTTAAACTTTAATTCTCTGTTCTGGAAATTTTTTGGAAAATCTGTTGGAGATGAACACAGATACTTACTTACGGGTTTTTTTTACCAAATGTTTATCGCTTACCACCTTCATTTATCTTATTGGATAACATTCTCGGCTATCAAAATGAATTATTGGTACAATGAATGTTACCCGATAAGCACTAACTGGTAAGAACATCGGTTGTTTTCACGCCTCTTGTGGGGGTTAGATTTTTGGTCTTCGGCATGCTCACACGTTAAAGTAAGTGACCTGGTAACCGTTTGGTAAATGACTCATTCGTTTAATGAAGAAATATAATCTCATATGAATAAATTGGACTCAAATTGTCTGAAATGTAAAGTGGTGTAACTAATAGACTCTCCAGGTTTTCTAAAGAACGTAAAAAGGATAACCAATGCCTTTCAATAGAAAGAAGGATCACTGAAGTTAAACTGACTCGTTACCGTCACAGAACTTTGTTACAGATTTTTTACTTAAAGTCATGATTAACAACCATAAACTGGTTTATTGAAACCCCGTATCTGGAAAAAACAGAAACTGGTTTTTTTTTTAAACTACTTTAGAGTTCATATAGTTATTCAATAATCGCCAGAGTCTTCTGTTTTTGCTTTTTCCCAATTTATGTCCTTCATATGTTGCAATTGAGATTTTCATTATGTTTCTAGGTCGTTTTATGTTATCATATAGCTTATCAACTAGTTTTAATCACTGTTCTAAATGGTGTGACGTGTCGGCGAGGCCAATCTTGAACACTGTGTTCTCGAACCCTTTTTTACGAAGGAAAGGGAAGAGAGAGAAAAAAGAGAAAGGTAAAAAAACTCGTGTTCTTGAACCAATATCACGTTACAAAAACCGTGCATTAAGTCATCCCGTGCCACAAGCTTAACGTGACGTCAAACAAAAGCCTCGAGTCATCGTGCGCCATAGCAGTTGTTGCGGCGAGACGTTTAGAACATTGGGATTTTCAACTAGCTTATCAGTTAACTTATCAACTAGCAAACTAATTTATTAGCTAACAGCTAACTTTTTCAGCAAATAGCCGACTCATTACCATGAGTTTTTAAACTTGAAGGACCAAAAATGTCAATAAAACAAAGTTGAAGGGGCTCATTTAAGTCATGAACGTGAAAAAGGTTGAAGCCATTATACGACTCTCTAGCAAGCATTAAAATTTCACACACAAAAAAGGGTTGGAAACATGAATGCATGTCAATAAATATTTCAACTTATCAATTTTATCGTGAAATTTAGTTGTTGTAATATTTAATTTTTATTTGTAATTTTAAACTTTTATTAATTACTCGTGAAACGTAAAAATATAGTTATGACGTATGTATAGTAAGAATGGTGATTTGTCCCGACTTGATGGGCAACCCGGCTCACCTGACCGAATGAAGACGGGGATTTCCCGCTAAAACAGGTCCCGGGGTCGGGGCCGGGCCAGATATTGTACCCCTGACTTGCCCCATACTCGTATTCGGTATATAATTTTATTAATATATTTATATGTGTGTGTGTATATATATATATTATTTATTTTCTAAAATTAGGTCTTGACCAGAAAATAAACCGGGAACGGGATGTTAATCCCTGTACTCGTCAGGGGACGAGGCCGGGGGCGGGGATTACAAAACCTTCCCCATCCCGCCTCGTTGTCATGCCTAACGTATAGGTCATCATCTTAATGTAACATATATTTTTTTTTTAGAATAATTTTTGAAACAGATTGTTATAAAAATGTTTGTATTTTTGTAGATAATCCATTGTTTAATTATACAGATTAATAGAGCAGTATAAATGTTTAATTTTTCATACAAATGGTATAAAATGATCTTTTTTTATTAACCTGTATATCCAACCCGCTATGCGAGCCGACTAATCTTAGGACGACCACCCTCTTTGTAGATAGCCCAGAGTCACCAAATTTGAAGATTCGTAGTTATAAGGGATTTCTTATTCCTCCTTATGATTCGAACCTAAGACCTCCAGACACTTTTGACCTTTGAAGCTCAAGCTTAAACCAATAAGTCACCTCCGCTGTGGTTTAGTATTAAAATGATTGTTGCAAAAGGACAATGTTTCATAAGTCCTATTAAAACACTATAATCGCGCAATACAGTGAGACACATATCGATTTTAATGTTCTATTTTATTATTTGTCTCTGTCGATGTTATAATACAATTTTATGTGTTTTTAAGAAAACAATAATGATTTAATTTTTGAATAAAATATAAATTTGAAGATATCATAAAAATTTGGAAGAAAAAAATATATCAATGTTAATATCAAATCAGCTATTTAAAAGTTTTCATTTTTCATGTAATTTCTTTAATTTATTTTTTATTATAATTTAATTCAAGCTTAATAATGAAATAATTTATTTTTGGTTTAATAATATAACATTTTATAAAGATAATAATTAAATACTATGTTAGATATCAATGGTTATCCTAATAATATTTTAGATTTTTTATAATTAAAATGATATGTTTATCCTGTATTTGATTATGTTTATCTGCAGTTAGTTACATGAATTCAGATATGGAGCTTTAATAAGTTGTACTTACGCACAATCTACTTGTAATATTGAGTTTTAAATAATAGGCGTTATAAACTATACTTTACGCATAAAAAATGGTTTTCAAGAATTTTGTCAAACGCTTTAAAATATAGTATAGATATGATTTCTACAAATGTTATTTTCTTCAAAAGTTTTATAGGGTTAGAGTTTTCTTGTGTGGTTCTATGATATATTACCTTTTGTCTCTTTAGTTTTAAAATTATAAAATAGTCATCGTGATATGTAGAAAACGTTCGGATCTAGTTTATTCTTCTAACAGTCATTAGAGGGAGAGACCAAATACAGACGTTTTTACAAACCACAATGGTCATCTTGTCATTTCAAAATTACATGAACGAAAAATGTTATTTCCGACAAATCAGAACCAAATTTATAGTTTACTTTAAAATTAATCATAAAATAGACGTTGTTACATATAGATAAATTAGAATGAATTCTAATTACCAACGGGTTTTTGGCCTAACGGTATGTGAGTCTTTAATTTTCTAGGAAGTCAGGGGTTTAAACCTCACCAAAGATGAGAAGGGTGTGTGAGTTTATTTGTTATATTTGTCGTATACAAATATTATATACTTTGATTCGATGAAGCCATTAAAGAAGCTATTAATCATTGATCGGAATTTTAATTATATTGCGTGCCCTTCAATAATAATGGACCTTCATTATTATTATACCCATAATTATTAAATTTAATTATGGATAAATTTAATGACAAACGGATAAGAGATTGTTTGACAGTTGTTGAATGGTTTGGTCTAAAATGATTAAGTAGTCAACATGATTAAAAAACTCTTATGATATAGTGTAAAATGAAATTAGAGCGTTGAATGGTTAAGGGAGACTCATGATACAAAATTATTCAAAGAGTTTTAGAACCATTAATAGACAAAACAAAATTATCAGACAAGATTCACCTCTTAAAGATTCAAATGTTGCTTCTTATATGAAATTATTAAGAAGTAAACAAACAATCCCAAAATATGTAGTAATTATTATTATACCCATAATTGATTAACCAAAACCATATTTTCGACATATTTATCGAAACGGTTTGAAATTAATACAGGTCCAAATAAATAACTGTAAATATTTTGAGAACAAATAAACCATTTATCTCATGTATTATTCATGATAAAATATCATGTTAACTGTTCATAATAAATGTCATGATATATACTTATTTTTTGATTAATCATAGAATTAAACTCAAAACATCTGATTATCAAAAATAAATATTCAGCCACAAGGATGGTGCCTAATTGGTTTGAGTTTGAGCTATAAAGGTCAAAAGTATATATAGGTCTCAGGTTCAAATCCAATGAGAAATAAAAATCCTCTTGTGACCATAGAGGTTCAAATGTTGTGACTTCGGACTACCCGCAAAGCATGTGGTCACCCTGGGATTAGTCGGCTCACATAGTAGATTGGATATTCAGGCTACTCAAATAAAAAAATATTCAACTGCAAATAGAAGTATATGTGTTTTTGATAACAGAAGGAGGAGGCCCCTCCTATCAATAAAAAAAAAACCAAAAATGCTAAGACGTTAAAACAGATTAAGCATTTAAGTGGGGACGAACCACATCCACCAGAAAAGAAATCAAGACCGAATAGAAGTATATGTTAGAAGACATACCAAATATAAACCTACTTTTGTAATGATTTTGTTGGCTTTTTGATACATGTGGGGCAAGAATTAGATATGATGTAAAAAAATAATTAAAAAATAATTTTATTTTTCTTTTTTAAAAAATATGTTAATTTTCATTTTACATTTTTGGTTCATTTAATTTTTGCTGAGGGCATTTTAGTCATTTGGAAAATGGATAAATGGTTTCGTGTTAATTTTTTGAAACAATAAATAATATATTCCTCAGCCTTAATTGCGGGGATTAAGGCGGGTGATGTGAAATTAGTTGACTTAAAAAGACTATTATACCCCTGTAAAAAAAGAAGATTTTCTTGAATATTATTTTGGAAATCAGATAAAAGTTTGCTAATAGTTATATTAAACTTTCTTCTACAGTAAATGGTCGTTCACTAAACACTTACCCGGTAAGCGCTGACCGGTAAAATTCAACACTATCACTTTCTTACCCAGTAAGATTTTAGTCCACCAAAACAGCATTGGATGCAACAATTTACCAGTGAGTGCTAACCGTGGTAAGAGTCATCGTTCTCACTTACCGGATAAGACTCTTGGTCCTTGCCTCGCTCTTACCGAGTAAGATTATTGGTATTTGCCCTATTCATCCGGTAAGGTAATGTGATTTGGTAAGCACTTACCCGGGTAAACGTTTGGTAAACGACACCTAAAAGAAAAGAAAATGAGAGATAATAGAGAAATCTTCAAATTTAAAAGACATAAAATAAGAAAAGGCAAATTGCATGAAAAAATAATGTACTTTAACTCGATCCCTATTTTGGGTAACACACTTTCAAAATTTTCATATTGGTACATAAGATGTAAAGTTTTAAACATTTAAGTATCCGAGTAACCATGTATTTTTTTCAACATCAGTAATTATTATACATATAATATTAATAATTATAAAGTTAATTAAATATAAAAAAGAAACTATGAAATTGTCATTTCACACGGTTAAATTAATAAACTCATATAATTGAAAAAATTGACTTGTATCGCCACTAGGGGTGTAAATGATATGAGTTGAGGTCGATAGTCATTTCTCACACTCGAACTCGAGCTCGAGCTCAAACTCGTTTGAAGCTCAAATCAAGCTCGAAATCCTACTAGAAAATAAAGCTCGAACTCAAACTCGAATCCTCGTCCTCGTTCGGGTCGGGTTTCCCACCGGATCGGATCAAATCACCATCATTATATAACACCTCTGCGTCCTTTTTTTTACTATTTATTTCCAATGTGGGACAACTTCATTAACACTTATATGGTTTTTTTTTTGTCTTTTTGTAATTATGACTTTAATAAAGAAAAATTACTGATTAGTTTTTACAGTTAAAAATGCACAATATTGTTCAAATATCTAAAAATATAACACATTTTATTACATTATAAATATTATTATAAAATTGATTATATGTTTAAAATTAATCATACATAAAAAATCGAGTATTTCACGAGCTTTTTAAGCCGAGTATTGAGTAGCTCGATTCGACTCGTTAATATGTCGAGTCAGTTTGAGTTTGAGCCGAGCCTATTCGAGTCGAATGTTGACAAAGTTAATCTCGAGTAGCTCACGAGATGTCTCGTACCGCCTACACCCCTAATTGCCACTTTTGTGCTTTATTTCAAGAAGAAAATAACAGCGGGGATAGCTCAGTTGGGAGAGCGTCAGACTGAAGATCTGAAGGTCACGTGTTCGATCCACGTTCACCGCAATTCCTTTTGCATTTTCGTGTGGTTTTTTCTGGAACAAAATTTCAGTTTGAACCTTTCACTATAACATATGTTCTACTTTTACCCCTAGAGTTTGTACGATTTATACGTACTTTAACTTGATTCATATTGTGGATAATGTACGTTCAAAACTTTCTTTTTGATACCTAAAATGTAAATTTTAAACATTTAAATATTCGGGTAATCGGTTATCATGCTGATGTGGCCAATGATGTGGTATCTAACTCAATATTATTTGTTGACGTGGTTAGTGACATGAGTTTTTTAATCTAAAATTAGTTTTTAATCTAAATTTAGTCTTCAACCGGTCACCTAGCTACTTCATTTTAACTCACCAAATTAAGAACCTACATAAAACTTCAGAGTGGTAGTTTTTTGTAAGACCCCACTTCATGGTTTCCATGTATTTTTATAATAATTATAAAATCAAGAAAATATATAAAAAAAAAAAACTAATAAAAAGTTAACTCACACTAATGTTAAGATAAAAACCGATGTTACTATACAAGAACTTAAAAATTATAACGACAAGGGTGATGTTTCATTGGTTTAAACTTGAGCTATAAAAGTCAAAAGTGTCTGAAGGTCTCATGTTCGAATCCAAAGAGGAATAAAAAAAAACCCCTTGTAACCATGGAAGTTTAAATCGGGTGACTCTGAGCTACCCACAAAACAGATGATCACCTGATCGACTTGCATAACAAATTTGATATTCAGATTAATTAAAAAAAATTATGAGATTCTTTTAAGAATTTTCTTCAATTATCATTATTTTAATAATAATCCACATTTTTTTTTGCTTATAAAAGGTTTTTTATATCAAAAAAATATATTTTATCATGTAAAATATTTTCTTTTTGACCCCTATAAAAACGAGGTTGACCCATTTGAAAAAAAGGCAAAATAATTGTTTTTTCTAACATAGAATTGTTTAAATGGTTGTTTATCAAACATTTACCTGGTAAGTGTTTATTGGTAAAAATCAACACTATCATTTGTTTTATAGGTAAGATTTTAGTTTACCAAAACGATAACGTATTCAACAATTTACCCGGTAAGCGCTATCGCTCTTACTTACCGGGTAAGATTCTTGATCTTTACTATATTCATCGGGTATAATTATTTGACTTGGTAAAACTAGATGTAAATAACCATACTTAATAGAAAAAAGGTAGAGTTGTTCACGGGCGGGATGACCCGCTAGACCCGTCATGTCCGGTCCACTAGAAAAGCGGGCTTCGATTACCATTCTCGAATAAATGGACGAGTCTGGATTGACTTGTTAAAATTAATGAACGGACATGGGCAATATTAAGCAGGCCCGCCAGACCCATTAATATTTTTATAATAATTAACTTTTATAATTAAAATTTACAAATAAAATTGAAGATTATTAATACTTATTAATTCCTACTTAATCATGACTCACGATAATAACATTTTTTAAATATTAAATTTGAAAATATAATTACCTAAACTGATCAATTCCTTATTATCTCATTTAGTCATTTTATTTATTGATACTTCATATTTAGCGAAACAATTTCTTTCTAAAATATGTATATTTTTATGTATTTACGTCAAATTATAAGTTGAAAAATTTGTTATGTATTTTGAATTATTTTATCTAAAACATAACAAGTTTTTTATATAAGTTTTGTTTTCATTTTATAAAATATAACAAGATTTTTAAGCCCGTTAATCCATGGGCAAGCTCAGCTCGTTAATGGACGAGTATGAGTAAGTTTTCAAGCCCATAAAAATAGGTTTGGTTTTACCATATTAGGCCCATTGGACAGAAAAAGTAGGTTAAGCTTGGTCCGGATCTAATCCAAGGCCGTAAATGATCAGCTCAAAAAGATTTGATACGATAAATCTTAATGAGGTTGTTTACTTGCGGCTTAATTAGGCTTATTGGTCTATCTGACTTATTCACACAGCTCATTTGGGTTGTTTACTCGCGGCTTATTCGCACAGAACATGGCTTAATCGCACAAATAGAAATGATGTGTTGTGTCCATCCAGCCACAAAAATAACACCCTATCCTTATTTAAAACATTGTCTCCTTCCCAAATGAGATACCCCATCGTCAACCTTTTTATAATTTTCTGTTTTGATGTTCAAATAATTAATATTGGGGGGTTAATCGGTCATTTATGTTATTCAAACTGTTGGTTCAAATAAAAAAAGTAAACAACAACACTCATTTATCCAGACAGACTTAATAAAAAAATTGGTAAAAACAAAAAAGGTGATTTAAATAATATGGCCAAGTTAAAGAAAAGTGTGAATCAAATCTAAAAAAGTGGTACTTCTTTTTATGCATAAAACTACGAACTTGGTTCAACTCTCAAAAATGAATTCAATGTTTTTAATTTTTATATTTTATATTTTATGAATAAAAACAATGATCATAATTAATATTTATTTGAACAATTATGAACAGTTTTTTCAACGTTTATTCAGTAGATGCTTACTCGATCAATGTATTTTATCGGGATAAACATGATAATGATTGAGAATCTTCTCCGTTAAGATTGATGACAATGATCGAAAGTCTTATCAGGTAAATGAATGTGACGACTATTACCCGACAAATGTTTACTGGATAAAAATGTTGCATATTATGCCTTTTTATTGGAATAAAATCTTACATGATAAGTTAGATATTGACTCTTACCATTAAATGCTTACCGGGTAAATGTATCTCTTAATGCCTATTAATCCTTATCCGCCCTCTATCACATGGTTTATATTTTGGGGGCTAAAAGAGATTTGTTAGCAAAATCTATTCACCTTTTATACTTTTGTGAAACTATTTATCTTATAAATTTATCACTAGTTTGACCGATTCAGATTTCAGATTTTAGACGTAAAAACAAACAATCTTACTGATCCAAATTTTAGACTTCAGGACCACCTCTTATAAATCAGAAGTAAATCAGACTTCAGACTCCAACACCTCTTAAAAAACAAACGTCACCTTATATCAATTTAACCTAAAAACGCTACCTGTAACCGACTTGAAATGTTTTAAAACTAAAAATAACCCTAAATCAATTTTAACTTTCCAAACCTTACGTCATTCAAACATCGTACATACACAAATCATTAAAATCATATCTTAAATTGGTCGTAGAAAACAAACATCTGCGGGGATAGCTCAGTTGGGAGAGCGTCAGACTGAAGATCTGAAGGTCACGTGTTCGATCCACGTTCACCGCATTTTCTTTTGCATTTTCTGGAACAAATTTTCATTTTTAACCTTTCACTATATATATGTTCTACTTTTACCCCTGAAGTTTATACAATCTACAGATGATATCGGTTTATATAAATTAGTTTCAGAAGGAAAGTATCAGTGGGGATAGCTCAGTTGGGAGAGCGTCAGACTGAAGATCTGAAGGTCACGTGTTCGATCCACGTTCACCGCAATTGTTTTTATGTTTTCAACCTTTGACTATATTCAAATTGTACTTTTACCCCCTGGAGTTTTATAAAATCTGCAGCGTATCACCCAGGTTCGTATTTCACTTGCTTATTGATCGGATTAGCCTCGTATATACAAGTTTTCACTTTCAACCTTTGACTGTATTTTTATTCTACTTTGACCCCCTAGGGTTTATAAAATCTACTGCGTATACCCATTTTCATAGTTCACTTGCATATTGATCAAAATAACCTCGTACAGAAACAAAATTTCACTTTCAATCTTTGACTGTGTGAACATTCGACTTTCACCCCCTAGAGTTTAAACAATCTACAGCATATACCCAGGTTCGTATTTCACTTTCATATTGATCAGATTAACCTCGTATACAAACAAATTTTTCGCTTTCAACCTTTGACTATATTGTATTCTACCTTTACTCCCTGAAGTTTATGCAATCTACAGCATATACCCAGCTTCATATTTCACTTGCATATATCTATACTATATTATAAAACATTTGTCAAAAACCCTTAAAACCATGTTTTATTACAGCTGTTATACATATGTACCTGATGCAATCATATATGACTCTGTTTCATTGAACAGTCTGAGTCTATTTCATTGGAAATTCTCATGTTTCATTGAACAGTTTGAGCATATTTCATTGAAAAATAGTGACGATATTTTTTCAAAAAATTTGATGGATATATCAATTAAATCTTTGATAATGTTGTGTCAATCAATATATCATCCATATTTATATAAATATTATATTGTTACCAAACTTATCTATTAATATTAAATAATTATCAAACATAACTATCGTAAATTCAAATAACCATAATACCCTTATAAATTAAAAAAAAAAAACAAATGGATTTATGTGATTGGTTGTAATTAGTTTGTAAGATATATACAAATTGTGGACGGTTTGTATTTGATCGTTCCCCCCTCTCTCTCTCTCTCTCTCTCTCTCTCTCTCTATATATATATATATATATATTTTATTTTTTGTTAACAGTGGGTGTCCGTACCAGTTTATAGTAGGGATGGCAATGGGTCAGGTTGGGTTGAGTTCGGATTCAACCCATTTATTAAACAAATTGAAAATCCCAACCCAACTCATTTATTAAACAAATTGAAAATCCCAACCCAACCCATTTAATTTAATGGATTGAGATTTTCCAACCCAACCCAACTTTGTTACCTAAATGAGGTGACAACGGGTTGACCTGTTTACCATTTTCTTAGCCCAACTTGTTAAATAAATGGATTGAACTTGAGTTGATCCATTTAATTTTAAAATCTTAACTAAAAAAAGGACTAGACTGTTTTTTTTAATAAAACACAACCATAAACACAAACAAATTGTTCAAAGTTTGAATAAAACACAACCACAACAAATATATTGTTAAAAATAAATTGGATTGGATTTTGGAGGCAATAATGGAGTAATGGACTAAAGTGTTTTCTTAGGGTTTCATGATATTAAAGTAATGGAGGCGATTGAAATTTGGAGTTTCATGTCACGTCGGTAGGATTTTTAATTAAGAATAAAACAAAATAAAAAATTAGAATACTATACATAATATTAAGAATAAAATAATATAATATAATATTTTAAATGGGTTGAAAACTGATTAAAAACATGTCGAAAAATTCAACTTAACCCAACCCATTTATTTAAATAGGTTAGACGGGTTGACCCATTTATTTAAATGGGTTAAAAATCTCAAACCAACATGCTAATTTTGGGTTGGGTTCGGGTTGGGTCATTTTTTGCCGCCCCTAGTTTATACGCACCTCGACTAATCCCAGGGTCTTAGATAGCTAAGAAAATCCTCAATAATCTTACAGAACTGGACCGATAATCTCTAAAAACACTGTAAAGACCCAAACTTTACTGTCAGTTTAAATACTCATTTCTGGTGTATCATATTAACGTTAACCAACACAAAAACGGATTCACATTTTCAAATGTTTTTCAAACAAAATATCGTACAAATCTCATCCTTTCGACAAAATAAATCATCAATCGAAATCAAGAAAATTGTTTTCATAATTAAACAATTTCAAAATAAATCAAATTCAAGATAATTCTCCGAACCCTTCTTCTCCGGTGCAACGACGACGTTTTTCTCGCAAAGGGACGGCACCGGAGAACCAATCCGCTCAAACACCACCGGCTTCGGGATTTCCGGCGGGCTCGCGCAACGGATCAACGCCCAATTCACGCCTTCGAAGAAGGGATGTTGTTTGATTTCCGTCGCTCCTCTCTTGTACGCCAATCTTTGACGTGGTTCTTTCACTAGTAACCCTCTGATCAGATCTCTCGCCGGAAAACTCACCACCGGCGACTCGGGAAACCTCAACGGCTGCCCAACGACGTTCATCAGAGTCGCTCGATTACCCGAGCCTTTAAACGGAGTTTTACCGAAAAATAACTCGTACAAGAAGATCCCAAGAGTCCACCAATCCACTGCGCTGCCATGCCCTTCATTTTTAATAATCTCCGGCGCTAAATACTCGTGTGTCCCAACAAACGACATTGACCGGACTCCGGTCGGCTCAGCCATAAGTTCCGGCAACGGTCTGACTTGGTTTCCGATCTCAGATTTCGGTTTCTTGTCTTTCTTGGACCGACTCGAGAAGAATCTTGGCGAGAAACAAGATGTGGGAACCACACATGATGGTTGGATACAGGAAGGTGGTTCGATGCAGGCCGGCTGAACGCAATAAGCCGAGTTCTTTCGGAGGGGTTCGTTTTCTAAAGATGATGAGTTAACGAGCGTTGGACTGACCGAACAACGAAGGGAAAGATCGAAGTCCGTAAGCATTATATGACCGTCTTCCCTAACGAGAACATTTTCCGGCTTCAGGTCACGATAGACTATTCCGAGCATATGTAGGTATTCCATTGCGAGAAGTATCTCTGCGGCATAGAACCTAAAACGCATAATTCCGTCATATAAAACAAACCAAAACTACAACAAAATCGGGTTCACAAGATGTTAAAATCCACTTTTTTAGCCACTTTTAACATCAAATTCCCATTTTAGCCAAAATTCCGTCATATATATTAAGCCACATTCTATATCATTAAGCCACTCCCCAACCAGTCATGTCTAGTTGACCGAATAAGCTGTGAGTCTCGGTCCCATTAAGCTGCTAACAAACAAGCTCTAAATACGTCATAAACACGTAATAATTGGGGCTATAAACTAGTATATAGTCCTATAAAACATTCTATCGGATTATTTAGATATACCTCACGTTTTATAAAGCCGATTTTGTTGTAACGAGTACGATGATAAAATTCAAAACTTTATGCAATGAAGGAGTTAGGATTAGGTGTTTTACTTGACAGCTTGTTCGCAAAACCGTTTTGCCGGTTGTCGTTGTCGAAGCATGTGCAAATCGCCCCCAGGGCAAAACTCCATGACCAAACATGAGAACTTTTCGGTCTCGAAATGCGTATACAAACTCGGAAGAAACGGATGATCCAACGATTGAAGTATTTCCCGTTCGGTTTGAGCTCGTAGCAACTTATTACGACCCTCGAGTGTCACTTTATCCATCACTTTCATCGCAAAATAACATTTTGTACCCGAAAGCTCGCAAAGATAAACACTTCCGATATCGCCACAACCCAATCGTTTCAACAAGCGGAAATGATTCAAACCCAAAACCCCGTCTTTTAATCGAACGGCTTGGATCGCTTCCCATCTCGAATCGTTCGATTTATGGGGTTTGTTGATGCTGTTACTTAAACTGCTGTAACTACTTTCATCACTCAAATCTGTGCTTGTGCTTCCTCTGCAGATGCTACTCTTCCCACTTTCGACAAAATCGGTTTTTTCGACCGGTTTTCCGGATTCCGACCAATCCTTAAAACCCCCAATCGGCAACGGTTTCATTTCTTCGATCGATCCCATTTTTTGGCTTTCGTTTGGACTTCGTTTAGTATCGGTTACAGATTCAGAACTATTGGTTTGCTGAGAGTCCTGAGACTTGATTTCAGGTGTTCTTTCGGGTTCTGCCGGTGGCTTTTCCGGCGACCGACTACAAACGATTCTGCTCTGTTTTCCGGTGGAAACCTTCAGATTAGATTTAGAATTCATTACGAGAAACTGTTTAACTTCATCGAATCAAACAGATTACATCTTCAAACTCCATGAATCTGTGAAATCAAGATATCAGAATGAACTCAGAAACAGTTTTCATCTAATCAAGTCATCAAGATTCAGATTAAAGATTTCTTGAATGCAAGATCTAATGAACCCAGAAAGCATTTGATAGATCTGCAATTAAGTTTGAAGTTTCAGAATCTGAAACAACTCAAGAAACCATTTTCAGTTACAACTTCAAGAACCCAACAATGGAAACATCAAGTTTCACAATATGAAACAAATCAAGAATGCCTTTCACAGTTAAAATTTCAAGAACCCATCAATGGAAATCATTCAAACAACTGATATGAGCACCAGATTATATGATCAAGATGGAATTTATCAAGAACACAAGTTTTATTTACCTGAGAGTGATTCTAAAATCATTGTAAACCAGATTTGTTTTTTTTTGGGGGATGGGGGGCAAGTTTGCTACAAAATACAGAACTTTGGGGGGCAAGTTTACTAACAAATCAAGAAAATCTTTTATAGTTACAATTTCAAGAACCCATCAATGGAAAACATTCAAACAACTGATATGAACACCAGATTATATGATCAAGATGATGCTAAAATCATTGTAACCCAGATTTGTTTTTTTTTGGGGGGGG
>NC_037529.1:68833944-68906834 GCF_001531365.2 Cynara cardunculus var. scolymus
GGAAGTTTACTAACATATACAGAAAATCTTTGGGGGGCAAGTTTACTACAAATCAAGAGTATCTTTTATAGTTACAATTTCAAGAACTCATCAATGGAAAACATTCAAACAGCTGATTTGAACACCAGATTATATGATCAAGATGAAATTTATCAAGAAACCCAAGTTTTGATTTACCTGAAAATGATGCTAAAATCAGTGTTAACCCAGATGGAAGCAAGTTCTACTACAGCTTTTCACAAGATCAAGAATCTTTTCCAAGAAAGAAATCCACAGACTTGCATAGAAAGAGTGATGATTTCAAGAGGGTTTTTTTTTTTTTACAGAAATGAAGTTGGGGAGTTAGGATCAAGAACCTTTTCCAAGAAAGAATCCACAGATTTGCAGAGAAAATGTGATGATTTCAAGTGGGGTTTTTACAGAAATGAAGCTGGAGTTAAGATCAAGAACCTTTTTCCAAGAAAGAATCCACAGATTTGCATAAAATGTGATGATTTCAAGAGGGTTTTTTGTGTAGAAAATGAAGTTGGGAGGTTAAGATTCATAAGAACAAACCCATGAAGATTATGAAGCAAAATGAAAAAAGGGTAGATGCAGAACACATGAGTCTTGATTTCTTGGAAGAGACCCACCTTCCTTCCATTATAACCCTACCAAAAAACCATCCCCACAAACACCCATTAAAACCTAAAAGAAAACAAATGGAGGGCCATTGGAGAGAAGCAAAAACCCACTTGCATTAACAATATTCAAAGGATTATTTACAGAAAATAAAGGTTTTTTTTTTTAATTTATAAATAAAATAAATAAATAAATAAAAAAGTAGAAAAAGAAAAGGAGTCCTCTAATAAAAGCTTACCTGAAAGATGAGAACTTTAGGGGTTCTTGTTGAGCCATCAATCAACATTAGAGGGAAAAGGGAAAGGGAAGGAAGAGGAGGGTATCCACTTAAACAACCATTTTTGGTGAAGCTTTTAAATTATGATTGATGGTATTTGTTTAATGCCACAAATTCTTATAAGAAATTTGTTTGAATAATATTTTAACTGAGTTTGATTTGTTAGTTGTTTGTATGTATCATCATGTCAGTTTATACGTACTTTGATTAGGGTTGGGTTTCGGTAAAAAGGGTAAGAGGGTATCTTTATATTTTGATCCATCTTAATTGAATGTCAATATTGATGATGTGTATCGGGATGTAGCGGGTCAATTTCCTTCTAAAACGCAATTTATGTGTGGGCATGAGATTAAAAGTGATCGAGGGTTTGGATTTTTTCCTTATGTTTCTCAGTTTAACTTCTCTTCTCCCATGATTCTTCGTCATGTTGATTAACACTAGGGATCCTGGAGAACATTCAAGAAAATCTTCAGTAGTCTTGTAGGAGTCGGATCGGTGACTTTTGAGGATAATCTCCAAATGCTCAAATATTACTGTTAGTTGAGTTAACCTCACAAAATTAGGGCATGTTTTTTTGATGTATATGTAATAGAATTGGAATTGTGTGTGTCTATATATATATATATAGAGAGAGAGAGAGAAAGAGAGAGTGTGTGTGTGAAGGGGGTTTTTACTTTGCAAATACGCTATTTGTACAAACCGTACAAACTTCATTCAATCAATTATGAGAGGTTGATAAATTATTTTTTTGTGGACAATGTTAATCATGAATATTATCATATTCATTATATTAATTTTAGATAAATACATGAAACAATTTCATTAAAACATAGAAACAACCATATATGAAACAATTTCATAAGATTAAACCATATATGAAACATTTTCATTAAATTAAACAATGAAATCGATAGATGAGAGTGGTTTACATTTGATCGCTCATATATATATATATATATATATATAGTTGTTGGAGATACCGATGCTATAATAAGGGTTGGATTTACGTGACACCAGTATGTTTTCGTGAGACCACTTGTTTACACTTGAAACTTTACAACAAAATGTTATGAAGGTAAAAAAAAAATAAAACCTTCACAGCAAAAACACCGTGAAAGATTACTAACGCTGCGAAGTTTCAAGTATAAAAAAGTGATCTTATAGATCTCATGAAAATAAACTGGTCTCTCGTGAACCCAAATTGATATAATAATAAGATATTTAAGAAAGAAAATTAAAGAAGTAATGGTGGAATAATAATAGAGTTTGTGAGAGCACTCTCTCCCATAATTATGGTCTAAAGATGAAAAAAGGTGTCGCGTGCTGGGCCTCCCTCTCTCTCTATGTCTTGTGGGATGCTACCATTACAATTACTAAAGCCAAGGAACGTGAACATCGAAAAAAAACTTTAATATCCTTTTTATTTTATTACTGATAATCTTTTAAAAGACAAATTGCATGAAAAAGTAACGTACTTTGTATTTTTATTTTGGGTTTTAAAACTTTTATTTTGGTATCTAAGATGTAAAGTTCTAAACATTTAAGTATCTGGGTAACTGGTTGAATATTAACCGGTTATCATGCTGATGTGACGAATGATATGGTATCCAACTCAATATTATTTGTTGACATGGATATCTTAATCTAAAATTAGTTTTTATGTATTGTGGTTTATTCTAGAAATAGTGAATGCTTCAACCAGTTACCCAGGTACTTAAATATTTAAAACTTTACATTTTAGGTACCACAATTGAAGTTTGATATGAATCAAGCTAAAGTACGTTACTTTTTCATTCAATTTGCCCTATCAACTATAGAGTAAGCTACGTTTTTAGACCATGTGGTTTGTAGAAATTTTTCATTCTTCAGCATTAACCGGTTGAATACTAATTTTAGATTAAAAAAATGCATGTCACTAACCACGTCAGCAAATAATGTTGAGTTGGATACCATATCATTCGTCATATCAACATAATAACCGGTTAATGCTTCAACCTGTTACCCGGGTAGTTAAATGCTTACAATTTTACATCTTAGGTACTAAAATGAAAGTTTTGAAAATACGTTAGCCAAAATATGAATCAAGTTAAGGCACATTATTTTTTCATGCAATTTGCCTTATTTTAAACAGTTATATTATAATAAAGATTTAAGAGATGGTTTTTCTTTAACAGTTATGTTAAAATGTTCTTTACAACATTTTTAATAGATTTTCTATAATTCTATTTAATATAGAGAATTAAAAGGAAAAAATAACAGGTTCTTTATTTTGGAGAATTTAGTATTAGTTATAGAGTAATAGACCGTTTACTAAACACTTATTTGGCAAGTACTTACCGCATAAATTTCCTCATCGAATGAACATGAGAAGGGTCAAGAATCTTACTGGGTAAGAGCGATGAGAATGATGGAGAGTCTTACCCGGTAAGTGAGGATGACGACTCTTACCCAGATAAACGCTTACCCACTAATTTGTTGCATTCGATATGTTTTAATATACTAAAATCTTACGCATCAAAATAAATCGTAGTGTTGACTTCTATCGGTAAGCGCTTACCGGGTAAGCAATTGGGTAAACGGCCCCTAAGTTACGTTTTTAGTTCATGTGGTTTGTTGAAAATTTCTATTTTCATTCGTATGGTTTTGAAATTATGATTTTCATCCCCATAGTTTATAATACTTTACATTTTTCGTTCTTATGATTTAAATTTTATTGTCTTTTTCGTTCATGTGGTTTACAATTCATTTTTATTTTAGTTCTTCATACAAGAAAGAGTAAACTACATTATTCGTCCCTGTGGTTTATGTGATTTAACATTTTGAGTCTTTAGTTTAAAATATTTATGGATTACATCCTTGTGGTTTGTATTTTATAACATATTGGGTTCCTAAATCTAACTGTGTTAGATTTTTATGGTAAATAGGTTAACTAAGAGGGTATTTTGGTCATTTTAAGTATACTCTCATCCGTCGTAATCTTATGAAATTTTTTCATGGAATTGTTTACTCTTGTGAAATTGTTTCATGTAATGCTTTTTTTGATGAAGTTGTTTCATATATGGTTATGAAATTGTTTTATATACTACTTAATGAAACTGTTTCATGTATTTCTCTAAAATTAAAATAATAAAGATGATAATATCCATGATTAACATACTCTACAATAAAATTAATAATCAACCTCTTATAATTACAAAAATATGAACAAAATGAAAAATTATGATTGGTGGAATGAGGTTTTTACAGTTTTTACAAATTGAGTGATTTTCATTTGATCGCTCCCCTATATATATATATATATATATATATATATATATAAAGAGAGAGAGAGAGAGAGAGTTTACTTTGCAAACCATGTTATTTGTACAAACTTCATTCAACCAATCATAGTTTTTTATTTTGTTCATTATTTTGTAATTATGAGAGGTTGATTGATTATTTTTTATTGTGCAGAGTGTTAATCATGAATATTATAATCTTCATTATGTTAATTTTAGAGAAATACATGAAATAATTTCATTAAAATTTCATAAGTAATATATAAAACAATTTCATAATCATATATGAAATAACTTCATCAAATAAAGTATTATATGAAACAATTTCATAAGATTAAACAATTTCATGAAAATGTGTCGTCTTGAACAATGAAATCAATAAATGAGAATGGTTTATACGGTTTGTACAAATATGAGTGGTTTGCATTTGATCGCTCATATATATACACACATATACATATACATACATATATTATATTTATCAACTTACTTCCACATATTTCTTTATTATGACGTTGTATTTTCTTATTACAACAATATATTTTCAAGTTGTTTTTATTATGATATTGAACTTTCAATTTTTCTTATTATAACAATATACCTTTAAAATGTTTTTATTAAGACACTGTTTTTATTATGATTTTGTACTTTCAATTTTTCTTATTATAAGTTATAACAATATAATTCAACCGGTTATCCGAGTATTTGAATGTTTAAAACTTTACATCTTAGGTATTAAAATAAAAGTACGTTACTCAAAATAAGAATTAAGTTATAATACGTTACTTTTTCATACAATTTATTGTTTGTAAAATTGGATATTTATTTGGGAAATTATATGCTTTTTTTTAGATAATATTCCTTTTTCTTTTGTCCATTTGAACAATATCGAGGGTTGGCAATTGACAAATCGATTGCTTTTACAGTCGAACTGAGATGTTCAGATTGAGATTGAGATGCCATTATCCATTGTTTTATTAAAATAAATAAATTAAAAGATTATTCGTATAATATAGCGAAATATATCTTAATTTTAATGTTTTATTTTATTTTGTTTTTATAGATGTTATAATACAGTTTTTATATGGTTTTCATAAAGGGATAATGTTTTTATTTTTTAATAAAATATAAATTTAAAGATATCATAAAATTTCGAAAATAAATATATCAATATTAGTATCAAAATAATTATTTAAACGTTTTTTTTTAATTTATTCAATTCAAATTTTTTATTATAATTTAATTTAGATTTAGTAACGAAGTAGCTTATTTTTTATTTAATAATGTAATTTTTTATAAGAATAATAATTAAGTATTTTTGTTAGAACTCAATGATTATCTTAATTGTAGAATAATTAATTGTTTGTTTTTTTAAAATAGTCTATTAATATCTTTGAAATCTGATTCATTCAGATGTTTAGGTATTAAGAGCGTTTTTTTTATTTTTAAAATAAGAGCTTAAAAGGTTTAAATGTCCTCTTAAATTTTAAGTGGTAAATGTATCCCTTAATACCTCTTAATTTTAATCTTACGTCTATCACATGGTTCATATTTCGAGAGTTGGAAGAGACTTGTTAGCAAAAACTGTTCATCTTTTATACTTTTGTAAATAAAACTATTTATCTTTTATATTTTTGCACTAGTTTGACCAATTCAGATTTCATACTTCGGGATCAAATAAAGGCATACAGAGTAGACATCGAAAACAAGAGCTTCCAACAGTTTAAGAACTACTCCCCATTGCCACTGGTGGCTATTTAGACTGGAAAGAGGTTAGGTTGGGCACGAAAGCTGCATTGATTTGACTTTCTTGCTTCTGTTCAGACGTAAAAACAAACAATCTTATTGATCCAGATTTCAGACTTCAGGACCACCTCTATAAATCAAAAGTGAACTCATAGTTCAGCACCTCTTAAAAAACAAACGACACCTAAAGCTCACTTTTGGTCCTTAATGTTTACAATTTTCAACCGATGTTAGGGGTGTTTATGATTTGATTTAGACGGTTTTAACCCCTCAAACTACAAACCAAGCTACAATGACGATTTAGGAAAAATTTTAAGCCGTAACGGTTTGGTATCACGTGACCAAACTGGTCAAACATGACCACAAAAAAAACCGGGGTGGTCTGACCGGTTTACACGGTTTCGGCCTCTTAGGGGCTTTAAACCTAGAAAAACGTAACATTTATATTTAAATTGAAGTTTTTACCGATAAAAACATGTCTTGGACGACCTTTTTTTTACCACTAATTGGGTCGTAAAGTTGAGTTTATAACATGAAAATAAAATACAACTGATATATATATATATATATATATATATATTTTTTTTTTTTGACGGTCGGTTCGGTCTAAACCATTCAACAAAAACGTTCAAACCGCATACTAGATCATACTGAACAATTTGGCTATTTTCAGATCGGACCGCCATGACTTGATTTGACCGGTTTAAGCGGTCCAACGGTTTTTTTGAACATCCTAATATAATTTTTAAAACTTAGATTTGATCCCTCATGTTTGACAAGTTCCAACGGTTTTAGTCCTCCGTCTAATTATTGTTAACCTTTTTTGTTAGCCCAGATAAATAAAGGACATTTTAGTCATTTTCATGAGTTTTTAAATTTCATATTAAAATAAAAAACATATTATATTTTTAGTTTTAAATTGTAAAATGAAAAAATAGAAAAAAAAATAACCACCATCTTTTATTTTTTTTTAAATTTAAAATATAATATTTTTTATTTTAATATAATAAAAATAGTAAAAATAACTAAAACACTTCTTGTTTAATTAGATTTAACGGAGAAAGTTAACAATTATTAGACATAGGGTTAAATCGTTGAGAATTGACGAACATAAAGGACCAAATTCAAAATTTAAAAATTTAAAATTTAAAGATGATATTTGTTGAAATTTACAAACATTAAAGGGCCAAAATTAAACTTTACTCTAAAAACATAGAGTAAATTGTGTTTTTAGTCCCTATAGATTTAAACAATTACAACTTTAGTCCCTATAGTTTTAAAGTTTTGGTTTTTGTCATTGAATTTGCAATATTGTTATTTAATTACAGAGACAATTAGAGAAAAACAAAGACATAATCTTTTGTAGATCAAAACCATATGAAACAAAATCTATACCAAAAAAAATTCTTAAACTGAATCAAATCTAAACAAAAAAAAAGCATTCATAAACCGTAACGATATAAAACAGATCTAACCAAAAAACACATAGAGGAAATATTGTTTATATATAAGGGATTGTTTATTTACCTCTTAATAGTTCCAGTAAAAGGTAGCATCTGAATCGTTAAGAGGTGAATCTTGTTTGACAAAAATAAAGTTTTGCCTCTTAATGATTTTATATCTTGGTCATCCCTTTGACCATTCAGCACTCTAATTTCATTCTGAATAATTACCAAACAATTATATTTCATTTTTACACTATATTATAAGAGTATCTTAATCATTCTGACTACTTAATCATTTTGTACCAAACCATTCAGCAATTACCAAACAACCCCTAAGCCACATGAAACCGATTTAAACATTGTTAAGCAGTGTTGGAACTGTAGAAAATCATGTTAAGGTTAGAAAGTCGATAGTTAGGTTTTATGTTTACCCTGTACTTGGTTCTATTTGTATTGCTATCGTTAACTTATATCTAGTTTTTTGAATTTCAAGCTTACCTCGCTTTAAAAGATCAAATCTATGTACATCATACCCTCCTCTAAGGATGATGATTTGCCCCCACCGGTGGCCGGTGGGGAACCCGGTTCACTCGACCCGAACGGGGACGGAGATTCCCCGCTAAAACGGATCCCGATGCCGAGGCCAGGGTCGGGGGATGTTACTCAAACCAGGATTGGGGCAGGGGTCGGGGCCGAGGCCGAGGATCCCTGATAGAGTCAAACTAACGGATATTCTTCATGGGATTTGACCAAGGATTGACCGGGTTTTAACCGAAAATTGATAGATATTTGACCGGGTACGGGGATTAACCCAAGGACGGGATGTTAATCCCCGTACCCGCCAAGGACCGAGGCCAGGGATCACAAAACCCGCCCCATCCCCACCCCGTTGCCATACCTACGCTCCTCATATCCCAATTCTACCTCCAGTTGAGATATACTAAGCTTGTTTATTTTGCTTTATAGAACGAAAATGTGCACATTACAAGTACATTTCCAAAAACGATCTATTTACTATTGCAAATGATCAATAAAGCGACACACGACGCACAAGTGACCTCGACTTCAATAAAACGTAGTTAGAACATGAAATGCAACTAATACAAGATGGAGAACTACAAATAAGGTGATAGTTTATACATCAAAATCACCAAAAAAAAAGTATAACTTGAATTGAACGAGAAAGAATTGGCTTATGAGAGCTCGGTTATCACGCGTTCACACTTGTCTTCTAAGATCTTCACGGCTTCAGTAAATAACACCTCCGGGGGCAAAGCTCCGGTGGACTCTATAGTGACTACGACACGAAAGAACATAGATAATTAGTAACTAATCCGATTTGTTGTAATCCATGAATATAACCAAGTTTAACCCAAATCGGTAACCACTAACTGAGGTGTGACGTTAATGAAATCAAAGGGTACGTTACGACAAAATCGGGTTTGTAGGACATCTAAGTGTCCGCAAAGTCCGTTTTATATGACTTAAGTTTATGAATCAAACAATGAAATGTCATATCTAAAAGTGTTGTAATGAGTTTATAGAACGCTCTTGGGTGTCTTTAACAAACTTTTCATAACATTTTTGAAATAAAGCATCGTAATAGCTATTTTATAGACCACACTTTTGAGAAGTGTCCTATAAACACATCTTTTTACAAGACGCTTGTTTTTATAGAACACTTTTTTCAAACAGTGACTTATAAGATAGCTAACATGACACTTTATTTTAAAAATGTTCTACAAGCTTGTTAAGACATACGTACAAAAACGTACTATAACTTATTGCTACACTTTCTTATAAGACGCTTTACCGTTTGGTCTTATAAACTTAAGTCCTATAAAACAGCTTATTGGAACACTTAAGACATTTTTGACGTCTTAAAAACCAATTTTTGTTGTAGTAACATATGGAGGATAAACAAGTTGTGAGAATATGTGTTACTCCTTTAGATTATTCTCCAAAAGATCCTTAAGGAGAATAGCGGGTTCCAACATATATTGAACAGAAAGTGTCAAAGTATAACAAATATAGGACTCTTACAACCCCCCCCCCCCCCAAAAAAAAAAGAGGTCCAAACAGGCAAAGATGTCAACGATTTCAAGTCTCATGCAAAGATGTCTCAACAGCATGTATGGGACTCCGATACCATGTTAGAATATGTGGAAATCCTATTAGATCATCTACCAAATTAGCCCTTGAGAACAAAATGGGGTTTTTAACACATACTCCCTCCGTCCCAAAAAAAAATGTCTACAATTTAGACATTCATAATTATTACTCCCTAATTAACCAAATGACAACTTTACCCTTAATTAATTTATCTCTCTTCACAACTATTTTTTAAATTGCACAGTTATTTTGAGACGGAGGGAGTACTAAAGAGAGTGTCCAAGTCTAATTGATATGAGACTCTAACACAAATAAACATAGATACCAATAACTACGTGATTATTACTTACAAATAAAGTGATCTTTCACACGTCGTAGTGCCACCTTTTCCTCCCATCCGGGCTCTCTAATGCATTCCCTGCACAAAGTACAAGATCTTGGTCGAGCCACGGTTGCCCTCTCCCGACCTGCTCCAAAGAAGTAGTATTGTATCAAGAATTAGTTATAGCCACGCTCGACAGGAAACTACTTCTAGAAATTTTGGATAAAAGGAGCAGAAATGGCGAGGAAAAATGTGTGCATATACAAGGGTGCTTCCATTAGAATCGTAAACGAACAAATGCATATGCATTCTCGTCTTCCAAAAGGAAGTCAACATAAAGAAAATAGCAAGTCTAGTATTGTAGTCTCATGATGCATTTATCTATACTATATTATAAAGCATGAAGGAGGTTCATTTGAGAACCTTAAGGGTGCGTTTGGCATCTAGACAGGAGAAATTAATTGAAGTTGTGGGGCCCTATCCATTTATTAATTCGACATGAAGAGTTCGATCTTGGCTCAGGATGAAAGCTGGCGGACAGAACAACTGTTCAGCTTATGACAGAACTCGATAGGACAGCACAGATAAAATAACCAATTTACCCCTACGAGTGGTTTATATATTTGATTAATTTATGTATTTATTAAATTATAATAAAATATTTCATTAGAAAGTTTTCATCAAAACGATTAAAATGACCCCAAAATAGAAAGCTTCTATAGTTTCAAATTTTTATTTTATACCTTTTTCTATATTATTATTTTTATTATTAATATTTCATAAAATTACAAAAATTAATCAAAATATAGAAAACGTATAGAAATAATATTTTGAAGACAGTAAAGTGAAAGTTTAAAGAGCATAAAAATACAATCAATAAAATTTAAAGAGCAAATAAAATTTAAAGAGGGGGCGTATTTGATGTTTTATAAAGGAATTAGGTTTACTTTGAGGTTATATTGGTAAAATATTAAATGTAAGTCTGTTCCATCTTTTCTTTGAACTCCATAAAACTAACTAATAACCAACTGATACCCAACTAGCTTTTACGTAAAAGAAACCGTATGTTGATTGGAAAAGTCAAGTACCTTTACCCACGTCTTCAATATCAAACACATTAACTGGGCACTTCTTTACAAGTTTATGAGCATCATCGTCTTCAATGTCTTGCAGCAATATAACCTAAAATCGACGAGCAAAAAACTCTCATTCTATACTTCCATCACATGAGAATCGAGATATTTGTAAAAAAACTGTCAAGAATTGAAAACGAAGTTATGTTATCACCTCAGGGAGCATCCTGTACCAAGAAGTGGCCACAGGAGACCACTTGGCATGTGTTTTACCAACACCTTTTACAGCATGTGCTTCTAGCTCGATTTCCTGCACATGTAAAGAACCAATCCACGTGAAAAGTTTGAATTGAGATAATTCCTCACAATAATCATAATGTGACCAGCAACTTAGTCCATTTTTAACCCTGAGGGGTAGCTCAACTGGTAAGACCTTGGATTTGCTCCCCAAAGAGGTTACCAGTTCAAGTCCCCTCAAGACCACTAGCGCATATGCACTGTTAATGTCAGGGCCACATTGAATTGTTCGAGGTGTGTGCAAGCTGGCCCAGACACCAACAGTTACCAAAAGTTAGTCTACATTAGTCATACAAGATAATAGCATCGAATTCAATGTTAATGCACCACTTCATAGGAAAAGCAGGTAAAGAAAAGAAACTAATCGATGATTTATTTGTTGGAAATCTGCTGGATGGGTTAATTAGTAAACACAGTGTGTGTTCACTCAACACTCATATTCTATTTATTGGCACAGAGACCCCAAAATCTTTAGGTTTGAGTTGTTTGAATTACATTTTCTAAGGGTCTGCAGGAAGCTATCTACAAGCTATCAAAAGATGACAGTATCTCTCTCATGTTGTTGTAATCAAAGTATTAGGTGGTTCAAAGTCTTCCTTTTTGTAACCGAGGGTGTCCAGGCTAATCCCATGGGGACCTCAAGATCACAGCCAGAAAATCCCAAGTGGCTCTAAGAAGACTCGAACGGGCAACCTATCAGGAGAAGCCCCAAGATCTAGCCTTTATTTGTCAGTTGAGTCGGCCCTCAAGGCTGTTTAGAGTTTCTTTCGTACATTCTTATACAGGAAAAACAGAATCGAGTTCATATAAGGCTGAGACTTGGCCACCTCAGAAAGTTAAAAAACAAAGTAGCTGAAATAAGAAAGATTTAACTTACACCAAGATATTTGTTCCCTTGAAAACATTCATATACACTAACTATAAGATTGCATTATTGCAGGATGAGCTACTAGGTTCATAGACCTTGCACAAAAACTTTGAAAAAGCGGTTCAGAAAGGTTGCTAATCGCTGATCGTCAGCGGGATGTCTAAAGAGACCTTCAGTTTGTTTCATTGAAGTATACAATATATATATACGGCAAATACTTGCACACACTCCTCACCTACGGTGAGGTTTGAACCCTTGACCTCCTAAGAGCCTGGGCTCTCCGGTAACCCGGATACCTCTGGGCCAATGACCCTCTGATAAGATCTTTAGTTTTCCGACTCATCATAGAAGTACTGGAAGGTAATAATCTCTTGATTAACCTTGCAACACTTGGTTGGCAGCAAGAATGGCAATAGAAAATATTAGCACAGAGCTACAAACATACAAATAAAAGTAAACTTGGGTAAATATTTTAAATTGATGTTTACCTGCCCAGGCCCAAGTTTTGATATAATGATACCAGGTGTGACGGTGATAGGATTATTGGCAAATTCTGGCAGGGAGTCTTGGCTGGAAGTAAATGATGTGTACGTCTTTGGTTTTGATGTTGAATCTGAAGAGCTTTCGGTGGGCAGAACATATTCACTCCCAAACGGTAACCACTTTAGATCATGAGAGTACACTGAGTTCCATTATCATGATCATCAAATAAAGAAGGAACAGCATAAGAAAATGAATTAGCTTCTGTAAGATATTATTCAAAAGTCAAGACCGAAGCATCATCTGTAAGAATGTTCTTGATACCTGTGCGTCGTTCACCAGATCCTCGATCACATTTGTAATGAAGTTTGAAAACAATGGAGTTTTTCTGGTTAGGAACATCATTTTCTGAAGAAGGGAGAAGTTAATGGTGTAAAAAGCGCCAGATTAGAAGTGTAAAGAGAGCATTAAAGAATACGAATCTAGGAGATCAAACCTGACATATAATCAAACAGCCTTGGGTCAACCTTTATTGGTACGAGACCCAGTCGTTGCGCAAGTACTTCATCTTGTACCACCGATGAACTGTTAGCAACAAGAACCTTCTCAATGGCCATAGTTGGCAGCTGTATAAAAAGAACTAAGAAATGTAATGCAGCTTCACCAGTCATTCAATACAATCACTTATGATTTCAGTTATTGTACACATATTACACAGATACTGGTCTTATTCACCTCTGAACTGCAAGATTTAATGAATAAAATTGCAGTCCAGTGTTTAATGGGCTACACCAATCTCCGGAAATCCCATTCAGCAGGAATTCAGAAGTGATCTGGTCATGCCTGAGAGTGTTCCAACTTCCAATGTGCAATATGGGACAAGGCCCCCAAAATTCTTATTGCCTGATTATTAATGTTTTAGCCTTTACCCAATTATATATGTTTTAACTTTTAGCTCGCATTATACATTTTTTAGCCCAGTTATAATGTTTTTAAGTTTTCTCTGTTAGCCACTTTTGGCAATTCCTAATTCCAGCTTTTGAAGAATGATTCTAATTAAGCTAATTTAATATGTTTCTTTATCACTTTAAGATACTTTTGTTGTATCAATTTGCAAGACTTCTAATACAATATATGGTATGAACTTGTAGATTTTGTTTTATTTGTTGCTCGTCCAATCGATCAGCCCTCCAAAAAGATTGGAATGACCCTAAACAGGATGACCCACAATTCTAATAAAAAAGTAGTCAATGTGATCAAATTAAGCCAGTAGGAGATATCACAAACTTTATGAAATCAACAACCATATAAAACAATAGAAGCATCATCCATGAATACATACTACATAACAGAAATATACCTCTGATATTAGGATTCTTCTAAAAGCATTCGCAATAGAAGCATCAATCCCGATCAAATCAAACTCCATGTCTTCTTCATTGAGCTTAATCACCTTAACTTTGAAGTTTTTCCTGAATTCATCCAACCTTAAGCTGTTATCGACTCCCAATGCTGCATATGCACCAGAGTAGTGTATGTTCTCTGTCTTCATGATCAAAAATCAAACACCCAAATTCAGACATCCTTTTAACCAAACACTAATCGAAACATCAGTTTCTTCAATCGCAAAATTTACAGATTTAAGCTAAAAAGGATTGGATTACAGTGAATGGGTAGAAGATGCTAAGAGACAAAAATGATTAAGGAACATAGAATCGTACATGGGTGGGAGCATCGTTATTGCAGAAAACTCGAGTTTTCTGGAGGTAAAGATGAGGAGGAAGCTGATTCTTCGGCAGTTCAGGCAAATCCCAAAGCGGAATTTTTGGCATGGTGGAAAATTTCTATTGCCGGTTGTTGGTGTTGTTCGAATACGACGAAGACGAAGGGTTTTGAAAATTAGGGTTTAAAGGTTAGGGTTTAAAAGGGGGGAGGCTTCAAATTTATATATAACTTTGTAAATTGCAAGTATAAAAATATCCCTCCATTTTACTCAACTTCACTTCTTCAGCATATCTACATCTATCTTATCTTACAAAGTATTTGGCTAAAACTCTTAAAAATTCTTAAACTCGTTTATCCTTAAACGATTTTATCTCTATCCGATTTTATCTCATATCTGAATTCATGTAACTACATATAAACACAATCAAATACATGATAAACATCTCATTTTAAATATAAAAAATCTAAAATATAATTAGGATAATCATTTGAGTTCTAACAGAATACTTAATTATTATCTTTATAAATGTTATATTATTAAACAAAAAATAAATTATTTCATTATTAAACTTAAATTAAATTATAAAAAAAATTATACTATATTATAAAGCATTTGACAAAAAAACTCTTAAAAAGTACTTTTTATGGGTAAAGTACTGTTTATTAATGCATATTACTTAAAACTCAAGATTACAGGTAGATCGTGCGTAAATACAACTTATTAAAGCTCCATATCTGAATTCGTGTAACTAATTGCAGATAAACATAATCAAATATAGTATAGAGATATTGTCGAAGCTTGAAAGTAAAATCAATTAGACTGTTTGTTTTTATAAATTGATAAATGTCTGAATTTGTTAAAATTATAGTATAGAATTTATAGATAAATTTATACAACTTTGTATACTTATTCATCATCATTACGAAATTTACATCTAAATTATATAATCAATATCTATACTATATTATAAAGCATTTGACAAAAACTCTTAAAAACCATTTATTATGCATAAAATACTGTGTATTAATGCATATTACTTAAAATTTARGATTACAAGTAAATTGTGTTTAAGTACAACTTATTAAAGCTTCATGTTTGAATTTGTATAACTAATTGCAGATAAACATAATCAAATACATGATAAACATCTCATTTTAAATATAAAAATCTAAAATATTATTAGGATAATCATTGAGTTTTTAACAGAATCATTATCTTTATAAAATTTTATTGTTAAACCAAAAATAAATTACTTCACTAAATCGTAAGAATATTATCTATACTACCTTATAAAGCATTTGGCTAAAACTCTTAAAAACTAATAAACTCATTCATCCCTAAACGATTTCATCCCTATCCGATTTCATCCCATATCTGAATTCGTATAACTAACTGCAGATAATAAAACCAATGTTTACTTAAAATTAAATATTACAAATAAATTATGTAAAAGTACAACTTATCAAAGCTCGATTTTTGAATTCGTATAACTAATTGCGGATAAATATACTCAAATAGAGAATAAACATATTATTTTCAAATATAAAAAATCTAAAATATAATTAGGATAATCATCGAGTTCTAACAAAATAATTAATTATTATCTTTATAAGAAAATTATATTATTAAACCAAATATAAATTACTTTGTTATTGTACCTAAATTAAATTATAATAAAATTTTGAATTAAGAAATTACACAAAAAATGAGGAATTTTAAATAGTTAATTTGATTCGAATATCGATATATTTTTGTTATGCATAAAGTATTGTATATTGATGCATATTACTTAAAATTCAAGACTACAAGTAATTATGCATAAGTACAACTTATTAAAGTTCGATATTTGAATTCGTATAAATAACTGCGRATAAACATAATCAAATARAGRATGAACATCTCATTTTAAAATAYAAAAAATYTAAAATATAATTAGAATAATTATCGAGTTCCAACAAAATAAATAATTATTATCTTTATAAAAAATTATATTATTAAACCAAATATAAATTACTTCGTTATTGTAAATAAATTAAATTATAAAAATATTGAATTAAAAAATTACACAAAAATAAGGAATTTCAAATAGTTAATTTGATACTAATATCGATATATTTTTGTCAATTTTTTATGATATCTTCAAACATATATTTTATTCAAAAATAAAAACATCATCGCTTTCTCAAGATCATATAAAGTCATATTATAACATCGACTGAGATAAAGAATAAAACGAAATATTAAAATCACGATGTATCTCGCTGCATTGCGYGAGTACGCTTCTAGTTATATTATAAAGCATTTGATAAAAATTCTTAAAAATCATTTTTCATGCATTAAGTACTATTTATTGATGCATATTACTTAAAATTAAAGGTTACAAGTAATTTATGTGTAAGTACAACTTATTAAAGCTTCATGTAACTAACTGCAGATAAACATAATTAAATAAAGAATAAACATCTCATTTTGAATATAAAAAATCTAAAATATAATTAGGATAGTTATTAACTTCTAACAAAATACCTAATTATTATCTCTATAAAAAAATTTATATTATTAAACCAAAAATTATTAAAGAAAGACGCAAAAAAGGAGATATTTTAAATAGTTAGTGTGGTATTAATATCAATATTTTTTTCATTTTTTTTTATCATATATTCATATTTATATTTTATTTAAAAATGAAAGCATTACGTTTTCTCAAAACCACATAAAACCATATTATAACATCGACTGAGACAAAGAAAAAACGAAACATTAAAATTGAGATGTATTGCTACATTGTGCGAGTACCCTTCTAGTAATTGCAAATGGGTGTGTTTGGTACGTAAAACAGTGTAGAACATGACATGACACTTGTTTCATGTTTGTTTTGTTCTTATGCGGGACAAAATGGAACTAAATTGAACAAACATGGGACACGTGTGTTCACCCTTAAATAGTAATTAGGGTTGTAATTTGGTATGATAAATGTGTGAGCCCAGGTTTAGTGGCATTTTGTTAGCAGCTTAATGAGCTTTGATGAGAATCACAATTTATCTTGTTAGCCATACATAGTTGTTTGATGGTAACTCAATAATACAGAAGTGCGAAAACGAAGAGAAGGTCCGGCCCCAAGTTCTTCAAGAACAGTGTCGTTGAGTTTCTCGACCCTTTGTCTAAGGATTAGTCAGTCAAAGGATTTTATGCGATTATTTCTAGTATGGAACCAGTCAATCATCTACTTTATTTACTTGTTCAATAAGCTTCTAAGAAAAAACTTTATGCAGAAAGTTACGTTTTCTCCAACCATGCTCCTTCCAATTAAAAAACATGCACATTCGATATATGGAAAAAATCTTCACAATCCATACATGATAAACACCTCCTTTTAAATATAAATAATTAAAATATAATTAGGATAATCATTGAGATTTAACAGAATATTTAATTATCATTCTTATTAAAAATTATATTATTAAACAAAAATAAACTACTTTGTTATTAAACATAATTAAAAACCGAATTAAAGAAATTACACAGAAAACAAAAACTCTTAAATAGTTAATTTAATATTAATATCAATACAACTGTTTTCAAATTTATATTTCGTTCAAAAATAAAAACATTACCGTTTTTGTAAACCATGTAACACCGTATTATATCGGCAGTAAAAATAAATAAAATGAAACATTAAAATCAAGACATATCTCACTGCATTGTGCGAGTATCCTTCTAGTTTAAGGTAAAAGAAAATGTACTCGTACAACTGCACATCTTACCCTTTCCGTATCCTTACTTTGTTTGAAATTTACAGGATCTGTTTGTCGTGGTTTATAGTGTTCATATGAAAACACGATGATTACCAGTCGGACAATTAACTTGTAAAATATGGTCGATTGTAAAATAACTACAATTAGTCGTTTCAATCGATAAATACGCCCCGAATTTTTTTCGTAAACCGGACATTCTCATATCATCTTTCCTCGTAATAAAGGAACTATATGCATATATCTTACCCCTCAAAACCTACTTCCAAATGAGACATATCTTCTTACCTGATAAGAAAAATGTTAAGAACCGAAGAATCTTACCCGATAAGAGACATGCCAAAGATCGAAAATTTTACCTGCTAAATGAAATAAGGGTGAAGACTTTTATCCAATAAACGAGGGTGGAGAGTTTACCTAGTTAGCACTTATAGGACCTGAGATGCTTACCAAAAATCCCTTTTGTTCGAGAATCTTACCTGATAAGGTAAGTGAGACTGTAAGAGTGGTGACTTTTACCTGTAACTGATTCTTAAACGGCCCCTAAGTAAAGTAAATGATAACAGAACATAAAAGCAGTCAAGTCAATCTTTCTTTTAAGACATAATAATGCAGTGCTTTCCAACTACAGCCATTAAAAGTTAATAATAATCCTCATTTTGAGTCAAAAACTTTGATAAACCAAAAAAAAATAAACACACAGGTTACATGAGATGGAAAAAAAGGAAGGGATCTTGGTCTATCTTTGCAGCCAAAACTGAAACATTACTTGAAGAGTTCGGAGTTCAGCCAATCCCTGCCAAAGAAAACAACGAAAGTCGTGCATTAATTTCCGTTTTCGATGCGACAGACTATTGAATTCATGATTCCGAAGGAAAGGAGGGCACGACACGTACTTGCTTATGTCATCAAGATGGTCATCGAAGTCTACGATATCGTTCCATTTCTCGGATGAAGTGAAATCCAAGAGGAGGATATTGGCAGATGGCTCCTTGGTGGTAATCCGATTGGCTACGTTCCAACTTCTAGAGGAGTCTCGTGTATAGAGCTGACAAGGAAAAAGACCGGAAATTTTTACGTAAGAACAATGTAGTGCAATTATTCAGATATAAAGATCATGGCTTACGACAAGTAGGTGCAAATATGGGTCCTTTTGATAAATGACCATTTTCTGATTAGAAGCATGACCACCTAAAAATAAAATTTCAGTTCAACCCTTTTTGGATTTGGGAATGAGAAGGTTTGGGTTTATTTCAACCTCCAAAGCTTAATGAGCTTAATGATATGAACGGCTTAATCGCTCAGCCATACAGGAGTGTTCCTTTACAGCTTAATCGTTAAGCCATCAAGCCAAACAAAATAATACCAAAGATGCCCCAAAAATAATCCAACCCTCTCTCTTTGCCTCCTCAAAACCATAAGTCTCTCATCACCAGACTGACAAGACAAATTTATCCAGGCAGACAACAACTTAGCTCATAAAGGGCTTCATGGAAAGGGAAAAAAAAGTAGGAAGGCCCTAAGCCAAAATGGCTATATGGAATAAGCCAGGACCCCTCACTTGTCCCCATTAAGACACCTCAAACAAATTAATACCAGAAATGCCCCAAAAATAGTCCATCCCTCTCTCCCTGCCTCCCTCAAACCCATTGGTCTCCCGTCCCTTAGACAAACAAATTAATCTGAACAAACAACTAAACACAAATAGGGCTTAATGGGAAAAGGGAAAAGTAAACACCCCCCAATGGTATCTGGTAATAATGAATCTCACAAATAAAAGAACAAGAAATGCGAATTGAAAACAAGTAATTTTGATGCCATGACATAATGGCATAGCTGCTACCGTTCAATGTCCCAAAGAAGCCTCACCACAACAAAGATACCAAGAACGACCTTTGCTTAATTTAGTTGGTGACTGTAGTAGGGTTCAGTTTATTGCATCAGGTTTACGGTCATTTAGGGGGTTGCTTTTCAGGGTGGTTGTTGCAATCACTTTGTAGGTTGGTGTAGTTGTACATACTATCTTTATATGCGTCCTTTTCAGTTTTAATATTTTTTGTGATCATTTTAAAAAGATAGTTGGTGGTCAAAAACAATAAACCATTGGAACCCAGGAATTTCTCTGAGTGGATGCACCTTTAAGGTTGGTCCATAAAAATGTAAAATCACGGTTTGACCTTTTTTTGGGGGGGGGGGGGGGGAGTTGGCGCTGTTTTGACCAGAGAAGAGTCAATTGTGTCGATTTGGGGAATATTTTCAAATGGAATCGATCTTGATCTTTAAAATAAATATATGTTGTCTTTGAGAATGAGATGACGATGATCTTTAAGATGAACATGAATTGATGTTCAGAACGAAAATAAATCATGAAAAAATAATAACATCAAAATGGGAGAAAAATTAATAAAAAGTTTTCTTGGCATAGTGGTAATAATGTCTATAATTGTACCTGAGGTTGTGAGTTCGATTCTTGTAACCTTTTTCAAAAATAGCATTGTAGGACCTAACTCAATGCTCTGGGCCAGCCTTACAGCCTAAAATTAAGATTAAAAAAAAAACTAAACTTTTACTCAATGTAAGATTCGAACCAGTGACCTCTTACATGTAGAGTACTAATCCAACCATGCCACCCATGTTTAATTTCTGTTATAAATTTGGTTTCAAAGTATTGAAGGGAACCCCTCAAAATCAAGCAGGTGCACTTCTCAGACACCAATTTTTTTCTCCCTTGCAATAATCGAGTGAGCGGTGCACGGCTCCCCTCTTAATAGGTCCACCCTGCTTGTGATCATATACGATTAACAGTCCAGAAACATCAAGCAAGCTAAATTCCACATTAGTTGTCGATTTCAACTGGTATGCAGTGTGACAGAATTGGCTTATCACCTAACTGTATCCTCCGGGACAATAAAATCATCTAGTTATAGGACACATTACTTGGCAACATAACTATGTAACCTTTTTGGGATCTTCAGTTGCTTTAAGACAACTGCATGAAATATCTTTACAGCATGATACATGTGTACCTTAAGCCATGCTAGCCACACAAACTAGGCAGATTGATTCCAATTTCTAACTACAGATCTCAAATGAAGAATGAAAATCTAAAAGAACAGCCAATGCCTCGTGTACCCTTATGAATCCAGTAATTGAACCTACCCAGGTTAATCAAATAGGAAAAATGATAACATAAATCTAGGAGAAAAATGAAGGATCAATGTTATGAACATTTTAGTATATTTCAATAAGAAAAGCTGTATAAATGTCTTCTAAAAAAAGGATAAAACTTGCACAACATCGTATGGTTATGTGGTAGTCACACAAAACAGTTTAGGCAGGTTGCGTGACGACGAGGGGTTGGAATCCAATATTGAGGAACAGAGGTAACTCAAATGGAGAGCCTAGGTATTTAGGCTCCATGATTTAGGAGGGATATGTCGAGAACGATGTTATGCACCGCATAAAGGCAAGATGATTAAAGTGGAGAGTTGCAGGAGTGCTATGTGACAAATTCTTGTTAAAACTGAAGGGCAAATTCCACATGATGGCTAAACCAGTCATAATTTATGAGTGTGAGTGTTACCGATAAAGATGGCGCATGAAAGGAAGTTGGAAGTTGCAGCAATGAGGATGTTGAGATGGACATGTCGGGCAGAATACTAGGATGTTGGCCAATAAAAGTACAACACTGAAGGGCAAATTCTACAAAGTGGGCATCAGACCAACCCTGTTGTATGTGTTTAGTGCTGTGCAATAAAGATGGCGCATGAGAGGGAGCTGGAAGTTGCAAAGACAACGACATTGAGATGGACATGTGGAACAGGATACCAAACAGATTTTTAAGGGCAGAACTATGAGTTGAGCCTATCACGGATGAATGTCAGTGAGGAGAGTGAAAAGCATAACGGTTGACAGCACGAGGAGGGGCAGGTTGAGGAGAACATTGATAAGCAACTGAAGCTAGACATGGCGGGCTTGGACCATAATAAGAACATGACCTTGGATAAGAGTTCTTGGTGACAGAAGATTAAGGTAGCAGATTTTTTTTGGGACTAGTTGCTACTGTAGGGGGCAGGGTGGTAGAGAGCCAACATATAAAATGAAAATACCCTGGTGTGGTTGGATGAAGAGGATCTGGTCCGAGTACTTTTTTGTGGCATAGTCTTTTTCATGCTTTACCCGCAACGCGCCCTTATTGGTTTTAATCATTTCAATCACATAGGCTCTTATTATTGCCACTGTTGACTGAAGTTGTTACTATTTACTATTCTTGTGCTCAGACACACTTTTGTTCTTTTATTTTTTGCCTATATCCCATGGGCTTCAATTTCTTTTCAAAGCTGCCAAAACCCCCCCAAAAAAATAACAGCTTCCTGTTTAGCTCTTATCTCACCACATTTTTCCGCAAGCCAAGGTCCCCACAGAAATAATCTCTCCATCCTCGGGCTAGAGGAAAGGTTTATGTACATCCTACATTTCGAAACCCTACTTTCGAGTAGGATATACTTGATCAGTTTGGTTTGGGTTTTTACAACAGGCAGGTTGCATATGAATCCTATCTGTGGAGTCACTTGAACAAACCAAGTTACTTTACCATTAGCGTAAATGTTTTAAATAAGAGCAGTTTTATATGGTTTACTATATGTCGGTTTTTTTTCCAAACTGAAGAAAAGTATATTGGCCATCAATCCAAGAAATAGCCTGCTGGAAATGTAGGTCAAACATGAATTTATCTTTTCCGGAACAGAAGTAGCATCAGTTTCTTATCAGAAACTTATCCTCAGTCATCAAGGAAAGTAAAATTCAATTGTAACAACCAACCATTCTAGTTGATCATACCTGCATTACAGGAGCCGTATCCTTCTTGTTTCTCAAAGCTCCAAGTTTTTTGTTATCTAGCTGCAACAATGTAAAATATTAGAGAAAAGACAAAAGGCTATTCTTACAAGCTAATTTATCAGAGTAAAGATATTTAGCATTGTTACAGGGTAAAACCCCCACCCCCCAGGGTCTGGTGCACGGAAAACCTCCTTCCAAGTTTTGTATTCAACTCGATCGATCTTTCAAATATATTTGATAGAACACTCTCCCCAGTCCACAGTTAGGGTCTACTTTTACAAGTTGTATAGTGAGTTGTGAATTGTATAGGGGACCATGTCCTTTGACGATCTGAAGTCGCTACTTTTGCTAAGAGCACTAAGGAGCTGCAGGAGCAATTACATCTTTTAGTTGCTACCTGCACTAGGTGGAAAAAGAGCAACGCATCAACTTCTACACCAAAATTTATACCTCTTAGATGCCGAACTCCTGAAGATTCCGTCACATACTACTTTTAACATTCTTTTCCGTGCAAGCTTAAAATCAATACCAATTTCGAACTTATATATAACAGGTTTTAAGTCCAAATTCCATATGTAGCATTTCCTGAAGAAATAGATGGTGCAATTTGAAATTGATTCAAGTTTATTTCTGTGCAGTAAAAGCTGAATTTACTTGTGTCCCTTGCTGAGGCCCGAAATCTATGCTTATTAACGAACTGAGTGGCAGAAATCAACTTATTATACTGCTAATTTGGTGATCGAGAACACGTACCAAGAGCACCGCGGTTTGAGGGAAATAACGATAAATGTGATCGGCAATATTCTTAGCAACGGTACCGAGCTCGAGATCATCGAATCGCTCGTTGGCGTGGAAATAGCCCACAATACTCAATCCCTGTGAACTGTAATACTCTTCTATCTATTACACAATTGAACGATTCAAAGAAAAACATTTAAAAAGCTGAAGATGAAACCTAAAATCAGAAGGAACGAACTACGAGAGGCGAATTGAGGCAGATACCATAATTAAAGCGATCTCAAGAGGAGGTAGGAGTCCGATCTGAGAACAGTGGAAAAGAGGAACCGACTCGGTGATTTCCACTACATCGCCTGAGAGACGGCCCAGGAGGACGCCGTTAACGGAGGAGGTTTTGTGCTTCAAGGCATGGAGTATGAGCTTGATGTAAGCATTTTGACCGATCACGTATCTCAACTCGCCGCCGTTGCTCATCACTCCGGTAGGGTTTTGGCTCCGGTAGTCGCCTGATTCAACACGCAGTTTCCAGAAGTAGTGGGGAGAGAGATCCGATGACGACTAGATGGAATCTTCAGCCGATGATCCTTGCGGATATGCCGACATCTCGACGTCCGGCCCATTCGTTTTGGGCCATGCGCCTAAACAGCCGCCGATTAATCAATAATTAATTTCCGACTAAATTACAAAAATATTTTTGGATGGATTACCATACCAATGTCGGTAATTACCGTAGGAGTTATCAACCTTGCTTACGAGTCGTTTACTAAATGTTTATTTGTATAAGGTTGTTTGACGGTTGTTGGATATTTAATATATAATGATTAAGTGGTCAAAATGATTAAAAGACTCAGATGATATAATGTAAAATAAAATACAATTATTTGGTAATTGTTTACAATGAAATTATGGCGCTTAATGGTTAAAGGAGACTAGACATGGCAACAGGACGGGGATGGGGCGGGTTTTGTAATCCTGGACCCTGGTTTTTAGTAATAGCTCCCGGCCCCGGTCCCTAGCGGGTACGGGGATTAACATCTCGTTCCCGGTCAAACCCCATGAAAAACATCTCTTGGTTTGAGTCTGCCGAGGATCCCCGTTCGAGGTCGGTTGAGTCGGGTTCCCCACCGGGTTGGGGCAAATTATCATCCTTAAGGGAGACTCATGATACAAAATCACTCAGAGGGTTTTTAATCCATTAAGAGACAAATTTTTTTGTCAAACAATATTCACCTCTTTACGATTCAGATGCTGCCTCTTAATGGAACTATTAGGAGGTAAACAAAAACCCCTAAGTATTTATCGGTAAAATTCAACACTATCATTTACTTATTTGGTAAGATTTTAGTCCATCAAAACGATATCGTATGCAACAATTTACCCGGTAAGCGCTAACCATAATAAGAGTCGTCACCCTCACTTATCGGATAATGCACTCGATCTTTGCCTTCACTCTTACCAGGTAATATTTTTTGTTCTTGTCATATTCATCTGGTAAGGTAATGTGACTTTGTAAAAACTTATCTGAATAAGTGTTTGGTAAACGGCCCATTACTTTATTCGAAACATTTTCGGGCAACGAATTAGAATGTTGATAAGATTTTTGTATCCGATATACGTTTATCGGATAGGAGTCTTCTTCAACAGTTACCAAATAAGGGGTCGTCTACCTAAATGCTTACCCAATAAGCGCTTATTGTTAGGAGTCAACATTATAATTTATTTTACCCGATAAGACTGTAGTACATCAAAATGGTATCATACGCAACAATTTACCCTGTAAGCACTTACCCATATAAGAGTCATCACCCTCACATACCGAGTAAAATTCTTCATATTTATCATTGCTCTTACAGGGAAACGTTTTTGACCCTTGCCATGTTCATTCGGTAAGAAAAAATGTCCGATAAGCACCTACCGGTAAGCGTTTAGTAAACGGACCATAAGATTATTCGTTGTTGTTATGTTTCTTACGGGGTAGGTTCTCAACTTTTGTCATGCTTACCCGATAAGGTAAGTGGCACTGGTAAACACTTATTCAGTAGGAGCTTTTTATCTGGTATGTGTTTATCGGGTAAGAATCTTCCCCATCGTTTATCAGTGGTCATTGTTATCAGATACATACCTTTGATCTTCTTCCTCGACACCTTCGAAATATATTGTATGATCTTCATCCTCAACGCCTTCGAACAAAAGTATACGCTTGCCCTAACTCAGTTTCTTCCTTGCTTTCAGTTTCACCTTCGAACATGAATGTAAGCTATCTTTGTGCTATTTGTGATAACCTAAGGTCGACGATGATGATTATCATCACACAAATGATCGGAATACTATACATCGTGTTATTTGAAATTTAGGATATCAATTTCCAATTTTACCCTCCACGTTTTCAGAATATTCGAAAGTGTTTTACTATTTATTTAAGTCTAAAAAATACTTTAACTTTTCTTAAGATGTGATTTTGAGCACAATCATTGGCTTAGAGGTTGTTATCACATTCTCGTAAATCACATAGGTTCTTGTTTGAACCTCCACCTACATCGCGAACCTTTACATACACACACACGCACACATATATATCGTTTGTAAATACACGCCCCCACATAAACCATATAATAAAACAGAGTGATGGAGAATGAAGCGAAACATGATTGGATGTTCGAATTTTCAACTTCAAAATTAAGGTTGGATCGTGTTGCTATTGCATTGTACAAATATTCCAAGTAATAAAATATTTTACAACAAACATTTTAAAATAATAATATGGATAAACCATAATATCTGAATCAACTTACATGCATCTCGACTAATTCTATGACACTAAATGTTTATTTTTACAGTTCTGAAAATAAATGTCTACGATAAAAAAACGCACATTTATATGAATGTATGATTATTACATTTCTATATACCTGTATAAAAGCAAAACATACAAAGAATGATGTGTCACATTCTTAGAGTAGTATTTGTCTAAAGAAAATTTCCCATTATTTTAAGTTTTTAACATATTAAATAAGTTAAAGACTATTATACCCTTAAATGAAAAACATGTATTTCTCTATAAAGAAGACTGATTTGGTAATTTCACTTTAAATTTAATTAGCTTTAACTTTCAATCTACCTAAATTATAGAGACATTATATATATATATATATATATATATATATGAACGATCAAATGAAAATCACTCCAATTTGTAAAAACCGTAAAACTACTTTCATCCGTCATTAATCTTATGAAATTTTTTCATGAAATTGTTAATCTTGTGAAATTGTTTCATATAATACTTTTTTGATGAATTTGTTTCATATATGGTTATAAAATTGTTTCATATACTACTTAATGAAATTTTAATAAAACTGTTTCATGTATTTCTCTAAATTTAAAATAATGAATATGATAATATCCATGATTAACACCCTATACAATAAAAATGGTTAATCAACCTCTCATAATTACAAAAAAATGAACAAAATGAAAAATTATGATTGGATGAATGAGTTTTTTACGGTTTTTACAAATTGAGTGGTTTTTATTTGAACGCTCCCCTATATATAGGGAAGTTTTTACGGTTTTTACAAATTGGAGTGATTTTCATTTGATCGCTCCTCTCTATATAGGGGTGTGTTCAAATAAAAACCACTCAATTTGTAAAAACCGTGAAAACTTCATTCAACCAATCATAATTTTTCATTTTGTTCATTTTTTTATTATGAGAGATTGATTATCCATTTTTATTGTGGAGGGTGTTAATCATGGATATTATCATTTTCATTATTTTAATTTTAGATAAATACATGAAACAATTTCATTAAAATTTCATTAAGTAGTATATGAAACAATTTCATAACCACATATGAAACAACTTCATCAAAAAAAGTATATATGAAACAATTTCATAAGATTAACAATTTCATGAAAAAATTTCATAAGATTAACGACGGATGAAAGTAGTTTTTACGGTTTTTACAAATTAGAGTGGTTTTCATTTGATCGCTTATATATATATATATATATATATATATATATATATTATTTTTTCCCCATATTTTCACTTCGTGAAAGAGTTATTTCTTTTTTTTTTCTCAAATTTTTAGATTTTTTAAAATATTTTTGTTGATTATATTAATTGTCTTTCGTTAAGTCATAAATGTCGTAGACTTTTTGGTTTTTTATTTCGTTTTTATCCTATCTATATATCATATCTCATTTAACGTTTTTTTTCTTTTGTTTTACCGAATCCTCCATCATATTGCAAATTATACAGTCGAATGTCTAATCAAATGTAAGCCACAATTTTTATGGTTTATTTTGTAAATTATTTATTGTTATTGATGTGTGATATTTTTTTTGCAAATTTTTTTACTGTTGATGTCGTTGTTCATTTTTAATATAAAGAAACTTCACATAATTAGAAAAACAAGTATTTATTTTAAAACAAATAAAAAGTCGAATTTAATCAATTGAGAAGAATGATGGGATCGATAGTAGATTTAGAAATAAAAAAGTACGACCGACAAACGGATTAAGATTAAGGATTTACTGGAGATAATTAGATAAATAAACAGGGTTGAGGTCACGTAAGACCATACAATAACACTAAACATTCACAGCAAAACATTGTGAAGGTACAAAAAACACCAGATCTTCACAACAAAAAACACAATGATTTGCTATGAAAGTTCAATGTTTTTTCTTTTGTAAACTCACGGGTCTCATGAAAATAGACTGGTATCACACGATCCCAAGTGTAAATAAGTATGATATTTAAATTATATATCGGGTTTTTAAACGGATCGAGTGGTCAAAAATCAAACATAGTCCAAACCAGTACAACCAGAAAAGTTGGGTTTTGCATTTCAAATTTCAAGACACTCAAATTTTATACAAACACTGTCACTTTGCCTTTTGTTCATAAGATAGATACAGGGGGTGGTAACAATAAATAACAATATAGGGCTCAAACAAGTCTGGTAATTGGAATGATTACAATCTAAATTCCTTAACGAGGATCCATTGCAACACGTGCTATCACGACGTGCCTTGGCACCTGCGCGCTCCGGGCACCAGCCTGCGAACGTCTTTGGAGGGGCTGTACGACCGTAAACCGAACGTATGGAGTCGGATTTACATGAAACTTTGCGTGAGCCCTTCCGGACATATATAAGCCCGCTTCCAACATAGAGATGTGAGTTTTCAATATACCTAACCAATGGTAACGTGTGGGTTTATGGACGTCCCTTTTCGTCAAACGCCATTTTATGCGACGTGAGATGAACCTTGTAACGGGCTTTGTGATCCGAAACATGATTGGTTGCTTAAGCCCGATTAGCAACCCGTTATTCCTAGGACACAAACACTTTAGCCCTGTTTGTTTTTTTTTTTGAAATTTCCTCTGAATCATTTAGACATTTATATTTTTAGACCGTTTGGTTTTCTTTTTAAAATAAGAGCTTAAATGATGTTTCATTCATTTGAATTTTTAAGTGATAAACCTATCACTTAATACCACTTAAATCGACTCTTTCTCGCCAGTAACCCAACTTACAATGATCCACGATTCTCCTCACGACCAACACAATACATAGTCAAAATCCGAAGGCGACGAAGAAGATCACCATCTCCTGCTGATATCCCAATCCCCTCTTCTACGAATCTCATGATAAAATTGTAATTGACGGATTAAATTCAGATTCTATAATACAACAAATTTCAACTCAACCCGCCATTAGAAAACTCTGATTTTTGTTTTGTTATTTGACTAAAACTTTGAAAGAAAGAAATACAAATCCATGTTGAAACAGAACATTGCTATAACCAGTATGACTGATTCAGATTTCAAACTTCAGATGTAAAAACAAACAGTCTGATTGATTCAGATTTCAGACTTCAGCACCATATTTTAAAATTAGAAATAAAATCAGACTTCAAACTTCAGCACATCTTATAAATCAAACACCACCCGTTCAAATTCAGATTTTACGTTCAAAACCAATGAAACGTTTATATAATTGATATTATTTTGTAATTTGGGAAAGATTGGAAGCGTGATTTGGTGTGATAAATATTTCGTGAATTTGATGAATATATTTACATGGAGGCAGTTTTGATTCTGCCAAACCGCCTTTCTGTCCCAATATCATTACCCTCTCACTCACCCATTGCCTTCTCTCTCTCTTACGAGCGCCTCCATGGCGGCCAAAACAACCATGAACGGAGGCGCCGCCGATGCTAGGGTTTCGATTCCGACCCACCATCGGAAGGTAATTCAAGAAATCAAGAAGACTCTAGGATTTAAGCACAGCGACGAGTTCATCCACGCAACACTCAATGACTGTGATATGGATCCTAATGAAGCTGGCTGGAGGTTGAAGATGATCCATGATATCAGAGAGATCGCTGGAAAGCATAGCGTAGAGGATGTGTATATAATGCTTAAGGACTGTAACATGGATCCTAACGAAGCTGCTCAGAGGCTTTTATATATCGGTGAAAAACCCTAATACACTGTTTTATCTTTGTTTTTGTTAGATGATTGCATGTCTGTGATCAAAGTGAAGTTATATTGATAGTAGTACTCGTTTTTAAAGTAAGATATAGGGTTTAATTTTGATGTAGTCGTTGTATTCTTTGTTTCAACTTATGCAGCTGAATCACGGCTTCTTTTTTGATGAGAAGTTTTTTTGGATCTATCAATATTACATATCATCGTTTTATGATTATTTTGTGCAATGTTGCTATATATATATGTGTGTGTGTGTGTGTATATATATATATATATCAGTAGCATTCCTTATCAATGGTCTCCGTTGCATGTATGAAGTAATTGTGCCTTTGTGCTTGTGGATTAGGGGGGAATATGGTAAATTATTCAGTATTCTACTTACACGGTCATAATTTTTCTGTAACTGTTCTAGAAACCCTTTCCAGCATTAACGGCAGAGTAACACCACTTTGTTGATTGGGCTGCTTAGATGTATGTCATCATATTTGCATTTTCAATCATTTTGATGATTTACTAGTTTACCTCTTCATAACTTGCTTAAATTCTTATAACATGCAGTACTTTTGATGTTATTGGTTGTGGGACTCTTGTTCAGATTGTTTTGCAGGAAGTAATTGCTCTTGTGTTTGCATTTGCAGATACTTTTCACGAGGTTAAAAAGAAACATGATAGGCGAAAACCTGTAAGTTACACAATTGAGCTTCCTTTTCGTGGCCCCTTTAACCCTGTTCAGTTTTTGACATGAATATTTGGTTTTCTGGTGTGGTTGTCACAAAGAAAAGGCTGCCTTGTGATGCCAATCAGTTGATGTTTACTTCTCATTTTTTTAAATAAACATGAGTGATCTCTAGCATCGAGGCTTATTTGGCTTTGGGATGTGGAGAGGAAGTCTTCAAATCTTTCTATTGCATTTTGCAAATTGGTTCTTTTAGCAACTCAAACCAAGAGACATTGAAATTTGATATTACCTGGTGGGCTTGGAAGAATAACAATGGTGGTCAATTTACTTTTTAAGTAATTGGGATTGGAAACGGGAAAGCTTTGGAGGTCTGTTGATGGCATGACAATTCATCAGTTGTTTCTCTAATTTTATTCAGATAAGCAGTGATACATCTGAAGAGCATAAACGGACACGGGGTAATCAGTGGCAGGGAGCTAAGGGTGGGAGAGGGACTTTCTACTCATCGAAAGTTTTTGATGGTATGCTTAGAATCCTAGCCTGGAATATCTACATTATTGTATTAGCTACCCAGATCTAGTATTCACTTTTCTGTTGTTATAGACCATGTCTGTTGGTCTTTCAGAGCCATAATGCCAGGGCTGTTCTGGAGACTCACATGCATTTTTTATTATCATTGTTAACGAATTCGTATACCATGATGTTTCTATTTTACCTGCATATATACATACGATAGTTGATACACACAATAGTTAGGCATGGAGTAATTAAAAACAATTATTGGCCATCTTCTATCTAAACAACGATGAATTATTTCTGTTCATATTCCAAGATTTTTATTCATATCTATGCGTGTCATGCTGAGATTCTTTGCAACACATGAAAACTTCTTACCCATGTACCGGTTTCTTCCTCTGTAGGCATATCTCTAATGGATACAAATCAATGAAACTTAAGTTGTGACTTCGAACAAAGAAATATACTGAACAGGCTAATTGATAGTATGGTCAATCCTAGTACAAATGAAATGTTCTTGTACAGTTGTAAATTGTAATATTTATCAGCTCAGATGTTTTGTTGACCTTTTTCGTCACAGAAAAACATAAGAAAGATATTGCAATAGAAGTGATGTGATCTTTTGTAGTTGAGAGCAGGTACTGGCTCATTGTAACTTCTAAAATCTGTTCTTTTTTTCTTGTCAATATTATTTTGCTTATATTTATATTAATCAGTACTAGATATGTGCACACTGACCATGTTATACAAAGCAGGTAACTAAAAAAGTGAAATCTGGGTTATTGACATTATGTTCATTGTTGGTTATCTGATCTATGGGGAGGGGTAATATCGGTTAGCACTGGCACTCTGGAGTTTAATCTTTTTTCTTGTCATTTCAGATGTTGGAGGTGGAAGGACTTTGAGTTCAGGGAAGGATAATGGTGTTGCTAATCCCCCAGAGAGGGTTTCAGGGGTGACACCGTCAGTTCATTCCGGAAAAGAAAACAATGGAGCACTTGTGGCGAAGTAAATTTCATTCCACCTATTGGTTTTTATGTAATCTCATCATGCACAATCTCTGTTTAGTGCTCCTGACCACCTGTGATCTGCTCCCCTTTCCTTGAAAACATGCATCAGATTTCCGATTTTGCCAAAATCTTTAAGTAGGCTAATACGTTCACATTTGAATTTGTTCGTACTCTTTACAGTTCTGCTGCCAATGCTAACGGTACAGTGCCTATATCCAATGGGAGTTACATTAATAAACTTGCACCAGAACTGTCTCCAGGTAATGTCAATACTTAACTACCAGGTTGTTAACCGGTTAATTGTGAACAAATCACCAACCATTGATGATAATACATTGCATAAGTTCGCTACTGAACTTTCTCTGATTACCTACTTCGTTGCTGTCAGATGTCTCATCCTCTACTTCAGATCCTGTTGTGATTCCATATGAGAACACCCATCACACTTGTGCAGTGGGTACCATAAAATGCGAGATTACAAAACGTAGTGGCTCTAGTAAATCAAATGCCAAACTCCCAGCTGGGATCAAGTCCAGTGTTGATCAAGTAGTTGCTGGTGTCGCAGAAGCTGTAGATTCTGACAGCACAAGTCAGCCACAATCCAATGTAGTTGAAAAGAATCAGATGTCAGATGTTTTGCAGCCTCTTTCAGTGTCAACCAACAAAGGTTCACATGTTGTCAATCCCAATCAGGATAATCAGCCGTCTCGATTATTAAACGAGCCTCCAAAAGGTAATTGCATTGGTTGAGCAGCATCATATTCCTTGTTTTCTCAAAAGTTAAAAGTGATGTTTTACATGTATGGTAATGTGTATTTTGAACTTTTTGTAGGGATATTTAATTTTTCAAGGAAATGAACATGAATCATATATTTTTGTACAGCTTTAGCTGAAATATGATTTTGCCTTACTTCCAAATACTAAAAGGGGATCTAGGAACATTACAGTTAATTGTAAGTTGCATGTGTTTTTGGGGGGGGGGGGGATCTCTTGATAAAACGGGTGATGGGATTATGGAATTTTAGAAGACGGCTCTTTAGAGAAAAAACACACAACAGTGAAGTCAACTTTCTTCTCTATGTAGTTGCAGCAGCAACTGGTGAGTTTTTCAAGGTAGATGTGCTTCATCTTCTTTCTACTTGTATCCCAATTCCATTTCTTGAGCTTGGGCCAACTTGACATTGGGTTTTTATGGATAAGAAAACAGAACAACATTAAGGGACCGTTTACCAATCACTTACCGTTTAGCGCTTATCAGTAAAATTCAACACTATCATTTACTTATCGAGTAAGATTTTAGTCAACAAAAACGGCATCGTATGCAACAATTTACGATGGCACAATTTACCAGGGTAAGCACTAACCCTGGTAAGAGTTGTCGCCCTCGCTTACCGGGTAAGACTTTGGTCCTTGCATCGCTCTTACCGGGTAAGATTCTTGGTCCTTCCCATATTCATCCGGTAAGGTAATGTGACCTGGTAGGTAAGCGTTTGGTAAACGACCCCTATGCTAAGTACTTTAATGTCTAATTAACAAAACCAAAGTTAATAAAATAATTAGAAAGAAGTATGGCATTTTCAGAAAGTAAATTCAGCATTGATTTTTGTCTGAATGCAAATATAGTTAACTCTCAGTTCTTTTTTCATTTACAAAGATACCAAAATGGTAATTAAAGAATTATAGAACACAATAATTAAATCTACAATAAACTAAATAATTTACAAGTTATGGACTTGTTAATCAGCTATTATACTTGCCATGCTTGATGATGCTTGTCAACTTTCTTATATTAACTGTAACAGCCAGTTTGTCTATTACGAGTTGGCTATCTACTAAAGACACCAAATACTGATGTCTGTTTCTGGATGAGAGAAATATAGAAGTTGAATTTGGGCATATAAAAATGATTCATTGTTATAACTTTGTTGCTTTTGTCTTTGTGTGCTTCCACCACCTAGATTGTTGTCAATGCCAGTTTCTTGAGCCTACATATTTACATATCTGAAACATTGTTAGTCTTCTGGAAAATGTTCCTGTAAGCATCCTAATATCCATCAAGTCTTTTTGTGGCATCTTGCGCCATAGGATTCAGAAAAAGATCTCTGCAAAATATTTCACATGTAGCAAAATAGTGCATAAGTTCAAAGTTGCTTATTTTCTTGCAAACATGAATTCTGATTCATTGTTGCTTTGCCTCAAAAAGCATGCGACTTCTAAGGAACTTGATTTATGATGCACCTTCACATCTCACTCCCTTGTTGGGTCTAGATGCCTGCTTGTTAATTTCTTGCTAACGTTGCTTGTTTTTTTATGTGGGTCGATAAACGATGGACATTGCCTTTATTGCTGGGTAGTTTCTTAGTGGTATAACTTGTATCATTATCTTGTGGGATCATATGCACATGGATCCCGAAAATGCTGGTTGGCTCTGATTTTATATATGAAGTTTGTATGTTTGCACGACCAACGACCAACTCTTCTACCATTGCTTCTCTTTTGATGATCAATAAAACCATGGAACTTGTAGCCATAATTACTGTAACATCTTTGTATCTGATCCCACTATTTTCTTAACTTATATATATAGTTACTGCCTCTGAGCACATGAATGTGGCCATCAACAATGCTCATTTGGTTCCTGGAGCAGAATCTGAGTTGAAACGATCAGATCCAAAGCTTGATGTGATGTTAGAGAAGTTGACTCTTTCATCTCATCAACCTGTTATTTTCCCTGATCATTTTGAAGTCCCTGAAAACTTTAGAAGTCAGTTCACATTTGGAAGTTTGGATGCTACTCCTGATGATTGCAGACCTCTATCTGTGATTGAAGCTACTCAGCCAAATGGAGAAGTTGTTACAGAACCATCTTCGAGGTAGACGCTTTCATCACTACTCTGTTTTGTTTTCTTTCATGAGTCTCTTTGCTCCCTATTATCTTCTAGTGCATCCAAAGTAGGTATCTGTTTTCTCTTTGACATTGGTATTGGCCTTCCTGCCGATTCCAACTTAAGCATCATCCACGTTACCTAGTGTGGCTAATTTTCATAAAATATTATTTGAATTTTTCTTTTACATTTTTTTGGTGGCAGTAACGAAAATGTTGCCAAAACAGCTCAGGAAGGTGAAGTTCAAGATCATCCACTACCACATCTCTCCGAACATGCATTGCCTTCAAAAGATGACATCTCGTCTCATCCTGCTATAAAACATGAGCAGACAAAGCTGGAGGCGATGCCCCCTATAGGAGGATTTCAGAACCCAGTTCTTCAAGCTTCCAGGGACTACCCTTTTGGGTTTATGCCGCATTTGGTGGGTCCACATTTTGTACAACTTGATGTACCTGAGCTCCAGGCAAGTGATATGTATATCATTGTTGTAAGGAATTTTTTGATATTCTTTATTTACTGTATATACATTTTTCATGGTCTTGGGATTCATGTTCCAACTTGCTTAACTTGCTGGAATTGGAACTGATTTTTGTTTTCAATTGCTCATTTTATCATGGTCAAGCTTACATATCTTACCGGGAAAAAGTTGCCATATATTTGATTGTTTGAATATGGTTGCTTGTTCAAAGAGAGCATCTGTTGTAACTGGCTATCAGACTATGTGTCAATGTGTTCTGAGAGGCACATGTTCATGAGAGCATATGTGTGTGTGTATGGTCACATTTTGGCGAGGCGCTGGAAAATCGAGTATGAGGCGGCGCCTGTTGTCGGCTAGTTGAGTTGTATGCCTCCAGCCACTGAGACGGGCCTTGAGGTGTGTGAGCGGTGGTTAGAAATTAGGGTTTAAAAGTTGACTTGCTAATTTTACTTTTTATAAAATAAGCCCATTCTCTTTCTCGTCTTGGCCTGTCTCCCTATTGAAGAGCATCACACACCCACACACACATATATATAAAATATTATTTACCACTTCTCTAATTTCCCACCTTGAAGAGTATCTTGTAGATAATATATAATTTATTTCTTCTCCAGTCTCCCACTTTGTAAATAATTAGTATTTATATATATATATATATATATATATATTGTACAAATATTATATTGCATGTGTGTGTATATATATATATATCTGCCTCAAGGCTTGTGAACACTTCTTTATAACAAGTTAGGTTTCTATGCAATCAAGGAAGAATGTTATGCTATCTTTTGTATACTTGCATTTCAGTGGGCCTGCTAAGTGCCGAGGAGGGATCTGGGATGTTGCTGTGAACCAAACGAAAATTAGCTTATAGACTCATATTTCAATTAGCTTGTTAAGGTGGAGGTGTGGGCTAGGGATGTAAATGGATTGGGTATGATTGTACCATATCTGCATCCTCATAAAGGGAATGCGGATAATACCAGTTCTTATCAGAATCAAATAGATACCATCTTACAAATACTGTCAGCATGAAATGCACATGTGCATACAAGTAATTGAAGCTGTTTTTTGGTTTTTATGCACGTGCACATGTTATGCACATGTGCATACCGAACAAATTGCTTACAAATTAGTAGGGTGTTCCTCAAGTTTTCATTTTTTCTCGGTTTTCCCCTGAAACCGACCCTATATATATATCCGTGTTATGCTTGATACTATCTCTTCATACTATTCCTCATCGTTGCATGTTTTCTACTAAATTTGTTCTTTTTTGCTTTCTTACCTTTAGTGCCTACTGTTCTTAATGCATGCAGAGTGGGAGTTCTCAAGTTGCATCTGCATTGGGCTCGACTCCTGTGGCGCAATCTACAACGACGGGCCAAAGTTCTATGGCGTTATCTCCCCCTCTCTTTCCTTATTTCAGACAACCTTATCCAAACTACATTCCTTATAATCCATATTTTCCACATATGTATTTGCCACAACATGCTCACCTTTTGAACCATGGTATATTCCCTCAGCAACCACCTACGGGAAATATATACATGCATCCGGCAGCGGCGGGGGTGAAATTCCCGGTTCCATCACAGTACAAACAAGGGAGTAATGCAGGAAGTTTGACCCATGTTGGTGTTTCATCTGGATACGGTTCATATGGCTCATCAGTCGGTTATGATGCCTCTGTGACCCCTGGGAGTTCTGCTAATGAAGATCTTACTGCGTCTCAAACCAAAGATAACGATCTTCATTCAGCTCAACAGGTTTGATCTATCTCACCTATTGTATCAAAGTCTTTTTTAGTTAGTTAAGCAAGAATTCAGACGATACAATCTAAGAATCTATGCCATAGGCTTTCTTTCAGAAAATTTAATAGATGGTCTTAGGGGGTGTTTGTTTTTGACTTAATAAGCTTAATGGTCTATCTAACTTAATACATTATGGGTGCGTTTGGTATCTGGACATGATAGGACAGAACAAGAGCAACTGTTCAACGTCTGTAAAGACAAAACTGGACAGAACAAAACAAATAAAATGGTCAATTTACCCCTAATGAGTTATTTACATATTTTGATTAATTTTTGTAATTTATTAAATTATAATAAAATAAATATTTTTTATAACAAAATATATCATTAAAAAGTTCTCATCAAGACAATTAGAATGACACCAAAACAAAAAGTTCTTGTAGTTTCCATTTTTGTACATTTCTATATTATTAATATTTAATAAATTACATAAATTAACCAAAATATAGAAACCATATAAAAATAATATTTTGAGGATAGTAAAGTGAAAGTTTAAAGAACATAAAATACAATAAATAAAATTTAAAGAATGAATAAAGTGTGAAGACCAATGCAATGATGTTTTAGAAGAAAATTAAGTTTTATTTTGAGGTTATATTGGACAGTGAAGAGTTTTTCTAATGTAGACAATGATACCTTTCTTGCTATCATTTCCCCAAAAGTTGAGAAACTGGGAGGATATGTAAAAGATATTCTTTATTTTCCATCACTTGGGCATGTGTAAAAAAAATATTGTGACGCTTCTTTTCTTATAAGGCCTTTTGTCTTTACCTTTCTTATGTATCGTAATGGATGATTGCATCGGTTATAATCGGAAAAAAAGGTCAGAAGAGGTTTTTCAAACATAGAAACGTATTTTTCTTCATATTTTTTTATTTTTGTCAAGTATTTCGAACTTCAAATTTTCTATTTTTGTCAAGTATTTTGAATTTCAAAATTTCTTGATTCTGGGACATAATAAACCCATCTATTGTTATAAAATTCTTCTTCGTTGTAGTAGCCCTCTTCTATTCTGAAGAGGTTGTTCAGTTTCTTACTAAAAATCGATGACGGTGTAAAATATAGGTTTGTGTTTGTTCCACCTTGTTCCATGGGATGGGGGTGGGAATGTGGGATCCACTTTGTTCTTGTCTGTTTCACATAAAAAAATCCTGCCAAACCTGGAACAATGATCACTGTTATGTCCTGTCCAGTGCAACAGTGATCCCTGTCCTGTCCAGGGTACCGGACGCACCATAAGCCCTGTAAAGGTGGTTGATTTCAGCTTAATGGTAAACACATGGCTTAATTCAATCAGCCCATTCATGATGGCTTATCTCCCATTCAGTCCACTTCTTTTTCCCCCTTTCTTGGTTCTTCCATTTATGCAAACCCTCTAGTTTTTTACCCTATTTATGGGTTTCTAATTTCTTTATTTTTATAAAGAAGCTTAATAATTGATTTATTAGAATGAAAATTGATTTTTATTTGTGCCTAGGATTTATGCTCTTTTTTTGTGTATGTGGTCAAATACCTTATTGTTTTTTAATAATTTATTTAGATTTATAAAATTGATAGCTTGTGACACTGGTAATCCTGTTATTACGGTTTATCGGTTTTTAAAGTTTTCATACATTTCATTTGCTTTCTTGTATCTAGTCCATTCAATCTAGAAGCTTAACAGATTGCCATCTTAATCCTACAATCACAGGGTGATGATCCACAAGTTTATGCTCCTGCAGCCGATCGCGATACACCCAATCTACTGCCTAATTATTTCTACAACTTCCCTCAACCACAACACATGGCTTTCTCACTGTTACAAGCTGGCATTTATCATTCTTCACCAATGACCGCCCAAACCACCGTACAACCACCTGTGTATCCACCTCAGTCTACAGGCGGCACAGTTGAACCCATGGTGTCACCGCCACCCAGCTCTTACCAACAGCCTCAGAGTAACTGGAACACCGCCTTACTGAATAGAGAGACCAGTTGATTGTAGGTTTATTGTTTCGTATTCAGGTTTATTTTTGGAAAGGAGAAAATAGAATATATATTTGGCCTGACCTGAGTGTATATATACAAAGCGGGGCCCCTGTGATTTTCAATGCGGAGAGCATTTTCGACCGACTCACATTCTGTTAGGTTGCTGCATTTCATGTTATTTTCTTGGAAGTTATCTTGTTGAGCCTTTTTTGAAGTCATAGAGAGAGGAATTCAGGAAGGGGCCTTTTGTTTTGGGGGGGGKGGGGGGGGTTGACATTTTCAGTCTTGTTGTCAAACTGTATATCATATATTTATGGTCAGAAATGGGCGAGTTTTTTTTTGTTGGGATGTATGAATATTAAGCTCAGTTATCATCAATTAAGCCCAGTTGTCTGTTTTGTTTGGGTTGCTTATTTTGGATGGTTATTGTTTTACCTGCCATCCTCATATTTGGAACATTTTTGATGTTTTACTGGTGAAAGAAAAGCATGGAATCTTTTGTCTGGCAGGTTGCGTTTGGTATGCGGACGGATTGGGCAGAACTGAACATGCAAAGAGTAAGGTAGGCAGGTGAAAGAATTGTGGTAGGTTTTAGGGTTTTAATTTCACATGGGTAGTCTAGTAATTTATAGTCATGTATGTTTGGTTGGTTTTTTGTGAAGTTTTATATGGATGAAGCTGACTGTGTGGATTAATTAGTCAAGTGTATAGATTGAGAGGGTTTTTTCATAGGTTGAAGGAATGTGTTTTTTTAATCTGAATTGGGACGTTTGAAAACACTTGGGTTTTTGCATAAGACTTTCGCTAGAAGCTTATCAAATAAGTCATTTTCTATATAATTAAGCCATTAGCAAATGGTTGTGTATGGCTGACCAAATAAGTTGTGAGTTATGTTTAGTTCATCAAGCTATTAACAAAAACGCCTTTGTCTCTTTGATCTTTGTTCCACCTATTTTAGTGGGCATAAAAATGCATATTTGTTTCACCCGGGTCCTTTTCTGGCCTAATGTCGTGCTAAATGTGGAACAATTGTCGTTTTACCAATGAAAGAGAAGCTTGGAACCAAGTCTGGTAGGATGTGTTTGGTAATTGGTATGTGGACTGATTGAATAGAATTGATCGAGCAAGAGTAGAGGGAGGCAGGTGAGAATTGTGGTAAATTTTAGAGGTTTAACTTCACATGAGTAGTTTAGTAATCTACGATCTTGTTTCATCTTGATTTTGGTGGATAGAATAAAAAGTGCATTTTTGTTTCATTCAGGTTCTGTATCTTGTCTCTGTCTAATATCATGTTAAATGTGGAACAAGAAGTTTTTATACTATCCTATACTGTGTACCACACTTGTAAGGATCTGGCTTGGTCCTAGTTCTGCCTGGTGGCCCTGAGTGGGCTGCGCCAACTTCCAAGGACCGGGCTTCATCCTATTAGGTTTGGTTGTCCACGAGTTTGGTGTCGAGTAAGGACCAAGTTGACATAAAATGACCGAAAGGTGAAAATTCTCTACATATTGCATATACTCTGTTGTCAAAAAGCTCATTTATGGTCTACCATCAACATCAATCTTTTCGTTTTGATCTTTGATAGTTTTAGGTTTTTGATTTGACGATGTTTGCTCTGGAAGCTGATTACTTGTATCCCGAGTTCCCTTCATGTTAAGCGATGTGTAAATCGACATTCCACATATTGCTACAAAAGCCCCACTGATGCTTGCATAGCCGGGATCTGAATCAAAGAGCAAGTACCCTCCGAGAAGGATGACACACGTCTTGAATTGTCCTAACACCACATGTGACGTAGCCGAGGTCGCTCTGCACCAACAAACACGATTTACTGAGTCGAAATCTCCAAATTTTGTATTTGAGTTCCCCCTAAAAAAACAGTCTTATAACTTTAACCTCTTAGGGTGCGTTTGATTTACCGAACAAGACATAACAACACAAAGTAGGACTATTATATGGAACAAACAGAAACATGTTGGCACAATGGAAATAGACATGTTCCACCCTCATCCCATGGAACAAGGTAAAACAAGTCTATATTTTACCAATATACCCTCAAAATAAAATTTAATTCTTTTTTAGAACATCATATACCAAATATTGAACAACTGTCATGTCAATATCATGTCCTGTCCTATGTTTTGTGCTAGGGGTGCTCAAAAACCCGACCAACCCGATCAACCTAACCCATTCCAATGCGAAATAACTCAATCTGAAGCAACTCAATGTCTAATCGAGTTGTAAAATTTTCAAAATGTAGGTATTGAGTTGATATTGAGTTACCATCATTTGAACCCAACCCAACCCGATGAACCCAATATCCTTTTATTTATTGGATTTAATATGATTGTTGAGTTTATATTAATATATACATTACACAATTACACTATCATGTACTCATTCGTATATATGTTCAGTAACTGTGAAATTATATATGTAAATTGAGAAAATTAACTGAATGCGATATACGTAAGAAGTACAGATAAGTTATATCAAATGGTTGATGATGAAAAAAAATTACGAGTAGAGAAATAATATATTCAATGTTAGAAGAATATTTTAATGTATACCAAAGTATCAACCCGACCAACTCGTACGGTTTGGGTTGGCTTGGGTTAAGATTTTTCAAACCGCAAACATTGAGTTGGGTTGTTCAAATATGTTCAACCCAACCCATAAACACCCTTATTTTGTAGTGTGGATACCAAACACACCCTTTAACAAATAAAGAGTAGCTGTAGCTAACTGACCCAAGAGCTAAAGCTCCAGACCATTGGAGGAGGAAGCCCAAAAGAGCAGAGATGAGGACTGCAATGGTGTTGGTGAAACCCCATTTGAAAGAGAATGCACCCGGTGGATCCAACCATGGCATCAAACCTACCAAGAACAGTATTGTTATTGGGGTCGTCTTCCACATCAACCTATCAACAAAAACAACCATTTAAATGGGTTTAAAGGTCAAAAGTACCAGGAGGTCTCAAGTTTAAAATCTAAGGAGGAATAAAAATCCCCTTATGACCACGGAGGTTCAAATGCGGTGACTCTGGGCTATGTGCAAAGCAGGTGGTCGCCTGGGATTAGTCGGCTTGCATAGCGGGTTGGATCTCCAGGTTAATAAAAAAAAAAAAAAACAATTGGTTCTGCTTTTCGGTAGATGTTAGGTTTGCATACTTACCTCATGTGGGATATACCATAGGGACGGACCCATGAATTTTTTCAAACGGTGACACTATTTGACTATGAGGAAAAAATATAACCGTTTGACTATAAAAAACAAATATATGATTTTTTTTTTCAAATGGTGGCAATATTTGACTAAGAGAATGACACTAACAGGATTTTCGAATTTGGGTCTGGGGTGGAATAAAAGCCTTACAAACCAACTCTACCAAATAAAGCTTGTTCTCATTGTAGTTTCAAAATACATACGGTCGCACACAACAAATTAATACGGTTGCACCTTTCACGAACCTAAATTTTTTTACCCTTCGATGGAGGAATAATACAGTGGCACGTGCCACCGTATGCACCACTCTAGGTCCGTCCATGTATATCCCTGGTTCAGTTGGTTTGGTTCCAGGGGCGGACCTATTAGGAGCTAAGCTGAGTGAGCTCTCGTGCACCTGCTTGATTTTGAGGGATGCCTTTAAATAATTTGAAACCAAATCTATAACATAAATTAGACATGAGCGGGATGGTTGGATTACCGCTCCACATGTAATAGATAATGGGTTCTATCTTATTTCAAGTGAAACTTTACTTTTTATCATTACACCGTAAAATTATTAACAACAAAAATAACCAAAGGGTCTTTGGCTTAGCGGTATGTGAGTCTTTGGCCTCCTACGAGGTCAGGGGTTCAAACCTCACCAAAGGTGAGTAGGGTGTGTGAGTGTATTTGTTCTATTTGTCGTATATGAATATTATATACCATAACAAAAGGTTACTTACGCTAGAGCCGTCCAATTGTTTTTCTGCTGGAGATTCGACCATAAAATTTTGTTTATGGCACTCGGGATTATCCACGCAGTTGCTATACCCGCACCGAACAAATTGAATTCTAAATCCGTTACGGTGGCAACCGCCACTCCTATCGAAACAACGGCTAGAGCAAGTACCTGCCGAATTTGGTAACCAAAAACCTCCGGTAAGGTTGCAGATAACGGTTTTTAGGGTGTATTTTGGTTCGTAGACAAGACTGGACATGTGAGAGATAGGTAAACAGGTGAAAAAATTGTACAAGGTTTTAGAATTTTTATTTGACATGGATAGTTTAGTAACTTACTTATCTTATCCCATTTTCTTGATATCTGTTCCACTAACATACTGCATTTTTGCTCACTCAATCTTGTCACAGTCTAATGTCATGCCCCAGTGTGACAAGAAGTTGTCGTACTTTTTTTTTTTTACGCAAATGTCCATTTTTTCTTTTCTTTTTATTAGAAAAATGTGGAAAACAATTGCGTAAAGAAGACCATTTTGGGAATTTCCTAGAAAATATGGCTAAAAAGTGAACGGAGGTGGGGAAATTGGTTTATTTCAATCGGTTTCTCCAAGAAGTCTGTTCAGTCCCGTCCCACGTACCAAAAACACCCAGACAAATCCAACGCGGGTTTGACTTATTGACCTTGTAAAAAGAAATTATGTTTCTGAAAAGAATGAATTCCGCAAGAACAATGGTGGGAGTGACTGCAATTTTAGCCATTTGATAGAATCCTACACTGATCATCATAAAACACAGTTAAAAACAAACCCAAACGAATCCAGTATATCTGATACGTAATTAGGATCTGAAAACAATAAGATGTATACAGACCTGTTATGCTTGAGACTCGTATTGGCCAAGCCGGAAGCAAACGCCATGACGGCACCCAAAGCAAAAAGCATAACGAAAGGCGTGGACTTGGTGGGAGGGGATGGCGGCAAGAGCGACAAAGCCTTGAGAACGGCGAGTAGCATCCAAGCGGACGTGTAATGGATTAACGTTAAAAGGATCGGGTAATTGAATCCAACGCTCCCCATCACCTACAAAACCGGAATAACATGTTCATTCTGATTATTGGCCTAGCGGTATCTGAGTTACTGTAGATCCTGCCTCACATATATATATATATATATATATATATATATATTATAGAAAAGAGATTGAAAATTTGTAGATTTACCAATTTGTTTCCCATGATTATTCCCACCGATATCAAGAAATTGAACGTTAACGCGACGATGGGGCCACATAATCGTTGTTGTTGACGCTTGGCTCCTTCTGAGGTCCGAAGTTCATTGTATAGCGATCCTCGGAGTTCTTCCAACGCTCGTGCTAACATGTAAACATAACGTATATAAGATCAAGAAACATTTTTCAAGTTGTGGGTCTTTACAGAAACAATCTTTGTGTCATCCTAAATAGAAGTAAAGTCTGCATACATTATATAATAGACTGTTTAATCAAGTGATTCTTTAAAGTTGATCTCTAGAACTTGGGGGTCTGGGGCCGTGCCTCTGGTGGGTTCCAAGGGGCATTGCCCCTGGCGGTGGTCCAAAAAATACATCCGTATGTAAGAAATGCATCCGGTGCCAAACACCCGAATAGTCACGACTCCCGCCAAAATAACCGACTTAAATTCGATGATTGCAGAGGTACGATCTTTGTGCATACTGTTACTTTGCCGGTTTTTTGTCTCTTAAGGTACATAAACAAGCAAGGAATTATGTGTTTGTAATCTTGGATTTTGCTTGAAATCCAGATCGTTGTTCTTGGATTATCCTAAATCTGATTTCGTAATACCCCAGGCAATAGGGTCGAAATCATAGGTTTTGGAAAATGTTTTATACACAATTCTTGAATTATCCAAGTAATTTGATATTCCGCTTCCAAAATCTAACAGTAAAACACAAATTGATGGATCATATAGTTAAATCACCTTAAGAACTTTCAATGTCACACGTATGCTTCAAAAGTGCAAAATAAAAGCACATAAAGAGCAATTACTTAAACATAATTGACTGTCATTCTGACACACATAATCTACTACAAACATGTCTTATTGCAAAACATAATCCCTTTTAAACACATACCGACACACACGCACACACACACATACACATTGAATTCAACAAGAAATATATAATCTATGATTCAGATTATCGACACTAACAAATACCTGCTTCGCCCGCATTACTGTCTTTTCTTTTAAGAAATAGCGATCTTCTATCATATCTCCCAATCAAAGACGTGATCAGTTCCATTCTCTCAAAGATCAAGCAATTCTGTACGAAATCATCGAACCCCAGATGCCCATTTTATCAGAATCGAATTGGGTTTTCGGAAATAGATTTCAAAGATTCAAAGAGAATGTAGTATGAGTAGAATTGAATCTAAGGGTTTTTATAGTGAAATTTAATTGGAATTAAATTGAAAAAAGCAAAATAATGATTTGGGTTTGTTTATTATTTACTCAACCAATCATTTAAAACAACACTTTGTTTCTAATTGAGTTGATGTCTTCTACACTAAGTTTTAAAGTTGCTACATTTCATTATTACTCAAAAATGCTCTTCTTGTTAGCTTCAACAAATTCATTAACAAATAAATCTAAGTAAATAACCCATTTATTTAGTTCTTGGATCACAGTCAGAATCCAATAAAACTAAACTGATATGATAAAACTAGATTGATCGTACAATCGGATTGCATAGTAAGATTGCATCGCGATCGTACAAGTCAGATCATATAGTGATATCCGATCGTACAATCGGTTTGCATGCGACCGCATAGTAAGAGTAAGATCGCATCGCAATCGCATAGCGATCGTACAATCGGATATTACTATGTGATCCGACTTGTACGATCGCGATGCAATCTTACTCTATCTATGCGATCATATGTGATCCGTTTGTACGATCGCATGCCACCCGGGGTGTGCAATTGGATATTTTCTGCACATGCTTAAATAATTGTTTATTGTTTTTTTTAAGTATATAATATTTATATACGACAAATAAAACAAATAAACTCACACACCTTTCTCATCTTTGGTGAAGTGTGAACCCCTGATCTAGGAGGCCAAAGACTCACATACCGTTAGGCTAAAAACCCTTCGTACTTGTTCATTGTTCATCCTTGCTATTTGTTGATATTACTTTTCAATAAGAATTTAACGTAGTGGTCTTTGCTCGTGGATGATAATATCGTATCCACTTAAATCTATTGGATTTTAACCGATGAACGCACTCAAATCCATGATGATGGGAGATGCAACAATGGGCTGTACCTTTTTTTAAAAATTAACCTGGATATCCGACCCGCTATGCGAGTTGACTAATCCCAGGACGACCACATGCTTTGCAGATAGTCCGGAGTCACCGCATTTGAACTTCCGTGGCCACAAGAGGATTTTTATTCCTCCTTGGATTTGAACTTGTAACCTCCTGGTACTTTTGACCTTTGGAGCCAAACTCAAACCAATCAGACACCACATTGATTAGTTGTACCTTTTTTAATGGACCATTATACCCTTTTGCTTTATTGGCATATAGCAATAGCTTTCCTTAAGTTTACCAACTTGTGGACCATGATGGGTGTACCAAATGGCTACATTTATTTACTTTGATTTACGTTAAAGATATATAAGTTATGAAGTCATCAAACGCATTTAAATCGTGATGATTGGGTTTTATGAAGAAAAAATTACATGAAAAAGTAACGTACTTTAACTTGATTCATATTTTGGGTAACGTACTTTCAAAACTTTCATTTTGATACCTAAAATATAAAGTTTTAAACATTTAAGTACCCAGTTAACAGGTTGAAGGTCAAAAATAAATGTGAAACCTATAAATTATGGGTTATTTGTTGTTGGTAATAGTGGGTTTTCGAGTCAACTTACGTGCACCGATTAATACATATTTTGGGGGTTTAACGGTTGTTTAATGAGAGTATCTCCAAAATGGAGAATGGAACTTCCAAATCTTTGAAACAAAAATAAATTCAACTTCAACAAATTCTCTATTTTGGAGATTACAACATTGATTATATTATTAAAATATTACATTCATCTAATAGAATATTATTTCTCTCTTTAAATATTTATTTTCAAAGTTTCATATTGGTGAAACTATATTAAAAAAAGAATAAATTGAATGAAAAAGTAACGTACTTTAACTTGATTATTATTTTGGGTAACATACTTCCAAAACTTCCGTTTTGGTACCTAAGATATAAAGTTTTTAAACATTTAAGTACCGGTACATCATTCGCCACATCAACAGGATAACCAGTTAATGCTTCAACCGGTTACCCGGGTAATTGAATGCTTAAAACTTTACATCTCAGGCATAAAAATGAATTTTGAAAGTACGATACCCAAAATAGGAATGAAGTTGAAGTAAGCTACTTTTTCATGCAATTTGTCCTAAAAATACCTCTTCATTTTAGAGAATCTGAAGCAAAAAACATGCCCAAAATCTCCATTTTGAAGAATCTATTGAAGATGCTCAGACGATGTCAGTCAAGAGACTAAAAAAAGGAAATAAATTGCAAACCCCGATGACGATAAACGTAATTCCAAAACCATCAGGACGAAAAATAGAAATCATTGACAAACCACAAGAACGAATATCATCATTACTCGATAAATCATGAAAAAAATCAAATATTTAATTTAAAATATAATGATTTTTACATTTATGCATAGTTTACATTGTAAGAAAACACCTACTGAATTCATCTTTCAGAAATTAGAATATGTGAAGACTTTTTTTTTTCTCTGTATAGAGTTTGAGGGATTTGAATCAAAGGGTTTAGAGATTTAAGGATTACCCAACTGAGTGTGAGACTGAAGGTATTCGTTTTCCTTCCGAATGGCGTCAAGGTCGGCTTCCAGTTTCGCCACGTTCAAACTTTGGGTACCGATACGAGAAAGCTTAGTTTCAAGCTCGGTAGCTTCTCTACGAGCTCGATCGGTTGCGAGGATCTTTTCTGATATCTCTTCGAAACTTTCGTGGATGACTGTTAGCAAATCGTGAGCTTGTTCCCCGGCTTGGTTCTTCTTTGACTCCCTATATAAATGGGGTTAGTTTCGGTAAATCAGATTGTGAAAATATGTGAAACCCTATTAGAACACTGTCGAAAAGAGTCTTTGAGGAGAGAAGGGAGGTTCCAACATATATGGATAGACGATGTAGGACTCTAACTTGCCCCCTCCAACGGAGGCTAGACGGGCACAAGAGGGGGATAGATGGCAGATACGAACCTAGAGATTTTTCCAAGTGGTGGCACCATTTGACTATAAGAAACAAATATAGGGATATTTTTTCATAAAATCATCATTGGTGTTTTCATATGTGACGTTCTATGTTCAAGCTTTTTATTGCAAATTTTTTTCAGAAACATAATAAACCTGAAATTGGAAGCTAAAAACTAAGAAAATGACACTAACAGGATTAGAACTCGGGTCTGGGGTGGAAGAAACGTCTTGCAAACCAACTCTAGCAAGGGAAGCTTGTGTCCTCATTGTAGTTTCAAAATATATACGATAGCACACAACAAATTGATACGGTGACACTTTTCACAACCCTATAGTATTTTATACTACGTTGGAGGAACGAAGCAGTGGCCCGTGCTACACCACCTCAGTCCATTCCTGCTAGATGGGCACAGATTGTCCAAAAGTGTCGAATATATAGAGTGGCAGACCTTGGCTCTAATGCCATGTGAGAACAGAAGGGAGGTTCCAACATATATGGAGGAAAATTTGTCTTCTAAGTCAATGTAGGACTCCAGCATGCCTCTTTCGACGAAGGCTACAAGTGCACAAATTGTCCCAGAGTGTCAATAAGGGGCTAGATAGGTACAGTTAGCCAACTGGTTAAGTCCCTAAAGTGGTAGACCTTGGCTTGGCTCAGATGTCACGTGAGAATATGTGGAACCCCATTATATTACTCTCCAGAAAAGCCCGGACAAGGAAGGTTTTGATGTGTATTGAAGAAAAAGGTCTAAGAGGCTGTTTGGTTGGTTTTTCATTAAGTCGTGTATGGATAAAGCTGTTTGTGTGAATTAATCTGTCCGTAAAAATTTGGAAGGTTTTTGTTTGGAAGGGTTTTTCATAGATGGAAGGAGCGTGTTTTTCAATTGGGAGGGGTTGTTTCGGAAAAACATGGCTTTCTGCATAAAGCTCCCTCCTAAAAACTTACTGAATAAGCCACTTTCTACATCATTAAGCCACTAACCAAAGAGTCATGTATAGTTGACCGCATAAGATGACAGTCTCATTAAGCTGCTAACAAACCGGCTCTAAGTCTAGCCGATGTAGGTCCAAACATTGCATTTGTACTTTCGTTCGAGAAAAACAGGGTTTCATGCTTGAAGGAAACTACTAATTTCCAATTTCAAAATTGATATCATAAGTCAAAAAAATTTCAAGCAAGTTCAGATTTTGCCAATCTACAGCTGAAAGAATAGAGTTGACAGTAGTTTACCTCAGCAGTGTTTCATCTACCACAGCGTAAGTTCGATGCAAGCGTTCTTGAATCATGTTACTCTCCAACTGAAGCTCTCGGGTCTCTTTTAAGATACGTTCTATGTCAATGTCCTGTTTCCGGCTGTTCTTGGTGATTTCTTTTATCCGTTCAATGTAGGATCTTCTTGTCGCCAATTTAGGTAGTTTCTCAATTTCTGTCGACAGCTTGGAAAGTTCTTCCTCCCTGAGTTATAACGAAATATCCAGGATGCTCAAACGGGTCTGTTGAGAAACCAAGCCAAACGAAATGACCCCAGTATATCCCGCTCTAGGGCAGGGTGTGGAGGGATAGGATGTAAGCAGACCTGACCTCCATCCAAAAAGATAGAGCGGCTGTTTCTGTGAAGACTCCTGAGTTGAAAATTTCTTAAAAATGAGCGGAATGGCGGAGAATACTTTACCTCTGCTCGGTTTCAGACAATACTGATTCAGTGTCCTGCTCGAGTTTTTTCCACTTCCGATGTTTTTCATGAGACTCGGGTTGTTTTGCACATAAAGCTTCTTCAAGGTTTTTTCTCTTATCTTCTAAAGGCTTCATGATGGCTTTCCTGTAGTAGTCTAGATATTAATGTTTTTAAACACAATGAATTACTCCCTTCGTTCCAATATAAATGTCCATAATGAAATGAGGTACAGTTTTAGAAATGTGTAATTATTACATTTTTTAATTAACCAAATGACAAATCGTACACTTGATAATAAATAGAGAGAGTAATGAATTTCTCCATCTCATAATTAACCGTAGAATTGGACAATAGGCCCCTACTTTTGAAATTGATTAATTATTTTGGGACAAACTAAAGTAAAAAAAATTCGGACATTTGTTTTGGGACAAAAAAAGTATATGGCAGGATTCAAACGAGAACACCCATGTTTAACAAAAATGTGAGAACACTTCTGAACCTCCAAATTAATTAACCCATAATAAATGAAAATAAATTAGTATTTATAAACAATTTTCTGTTATCTTAGATTTGTCTTTTATCCCTTAAATGTTGCAAGTATCATCAAAGATTTCTTATGTCGATGCCTCCGTTGTCGATAATACATTGATAACAATATGATAATACTGTGATAATGCATTGATAAATCGAAGACTTTTTATGATGTGATAATGCTGTGATTTATTGAAAACTAGTGATGATCACGTCCAAAATCATTGATTATGTCTGTTCATTATGTGATTGCAGTTTTTCCCATTTTACCCTACATGCCTTCTATATTCCAAAAAAAGGGTAAGCATTTATTTAATATTTTACTGCTTCTAAAACCGTGACCTAAAATAGAATGATGGGCTTACAAGTGTTCTTGCATTTGTGTTCTCGTTTGAAACCTTCCATAAAGTAAATTAGTATATTAAAGATCAAAATAAAGAATCATGGGTGTTTTCTGTATTTATTTGCTAAAGATGCCAAGACATTTTTTTTAATACCATTTTGACTCCAATTCCGCTAGATTTCGCCTCCTTGCATCTACTTGCTCGGTGAGCTGCACAATGTATGAATCCACAGAGTTTTGTTCATCGCAAGCCATTTCCACAGCCGCTTTCAACAAATCATGTTGCTCTTCCAATCGCTGCAACTCTAATGACTTTGCAGTCACTTCATCCGAAGTCACATTTTCTTGATTTAGTAACATTTCTGTCTTGTGACTCGTCTGTAAATGGTAGACATTTATCAAAACAAACTTCCGTATTCTTACTCCATATAGAAAAGATAGCACAGAAAATTATTACTAGTACTTGTCGAAAAGAGAAAAAAGTGGCAACATTTTCAAGTCCTTCCTCCTTATGTTTGATGCCAAGTGTTTCATCATTACTTATAAAAACGGCTTGCATATTATCAACATGCAACTATGTTGTAATAGAGCTTTGGGCTATGTTTGGCAAACTAGCTGATAAATCTAGCTTTAGGCTAAACTATATATGTTTGGTGAAAACAATAGATAAGCTAGATGACAACGTAAAATGACGTAAAATAATATGTTGAAAAACTAATTGGAAAAATATAAGAGCGTCTCCAACATATTCTCTATAATTTCTCCAAAATAGGGAACCAAAAGTTAGAATCTTTTGCAAAATTATAATTCAAATCCAACATATTCTCTATCTTAGAGATTTCAACATTAATTATATTATTAAAATATTCTACAATTTTTATCATCCCAATGCACTTTTAAAAACAACTTCAAATAAACTAATAATAATAATTCAATTTCTATTTTCTCTATTTTAGAGAATTTGTTGGAGATGCTCTAAGGGGCATAATTGGAAAAAATGGAAAAAGCCCCAGGAGCTTATTGAAAAGTTACTTGAAAGTTGAAACAACTTCTAAAAAAGATAGATTATGGCCAATCAAACGGTGCTTTTCATAAACTCAAAAACAAGCTAGCTTATGCATGCCAAATATGGTCTTGATACAAAAATCTGCAACTGTGTACTTGCCTGGGATGATTTCTCTTGAAGAGACATTTGTGCCTGCTCGAGTTTATGTTGACCGTCTTCCTGAGATATAACCCCTCTGTCACCTCCAGCAGAGTTTCTTGAATACTGGGTGTCCTCGGTTAAACTTATGCCGTTTTCCATACCACTCAATCCAACATTATCAGTGTTCGATTTCCCATCTCTATTAATGTCATCAGCTGCAATATCTTTTTCAGCATATTGGATTGAATTTGACACTGCTTCTTGACTTCTCAGATTCAGGTCTTCAACTTTGGTATGCAAATCCTTTGCGTTTGGTGATACTGCAGTTGTAGATGATTCAGAGAGCCTCCCAACCAAAAATCTTATCAACTTATACATGTCTTCTTCAGATGGATACAGGAACTGCCGTAAGCAAGAGATATATTCTGTTTCTAAGAATAATTTCAGAACAATAATAGTATAATAGGTTAATCTAATTTGATTATTACAAACTAGTGAAGTATATTAGTTTACAACCTTAGATAACCCTAATTAGGCCAATTATATCTCTAGTATAAACAATTTACAAAGACTTACTTCTTTGTTTATTCTTTCTGTTAGAATATGTAGTATCCCTGATTCCTTTTCTAAAAGGGCGCTTATAGAGACATAAGAGATCCCAATATATAAGTGAGGGAAGCCACAATGGCCACCCCCCTGCCTACAAGGTGAACAGTTCAGCTTACAGCACAGTGTGTTATCCACCACACTAGCTGGTTGGATCTACGACCACAGGAACTAATCAATCAGTCTGTTCTGCCCCATAAGCATCTGGATGATTAGTTAACCGATAAATTAATATTAATTAAGTTTCAAGAGCGTTTTAGCGATACAATTTAGTTGAACTTTGATTACATAAAAGATCATATTCATTGAGTTAATATAACAAAAAGAGTCATTGTACATGATATTCGTGGAAATTAATACAATATGATGTACGGTGTATAATTAATTGTAATGGTAATTGTTTCTTAATATTGTTCATTACTTCATTGTTTCTTCATTTTATGCAATTAATGACTCATTATAATGTTCATTGTTTCATAATAATCATATACACTCATTGTAATTTTACTAGAAACATTCAACTAGATTTAAATTTTAAGGAAAAACAATCAACATTTGAATCACATTTCACTAAATTGTCTTGGTCATGTTTCTAATTTCAAAAATTATCAATTTATGATATTAAGGGAGGGGTTCCTAAATATATTATTATTAGCTTATCAAAATGGGTAATTTTTTTCGAGTATTAATCTAAAAATGTGATCTTAGATAGTTTATCAATTTATCGAGTATTAATCTAAAAATTCTACTTATTAGATTGAATCTAATAAAGGGGAGGATACATTTTGAATTTTGAGATAAAATTATTACTTCTAAAATACAAACTGATATAACATTTCTCACAAATTAATCCCAGCAATCTAATGAGCTTTAACGCAGTTAACAAAAAAAATCGTACCATTATTTATCAATGTTTAAGTTGAAATTAGTTCATCTGACGTCAAAATCCAAATCGCATATTTTTTCTCTAAGGAAGAAAGTACGGAATAATGCCTCTGGTGACCACTTCAAACAGAATCACTCACAAAACTTCAAGTAGTACGTAAAACACTAAACGAATCACTTGAAAAGAGCATAATAACGTATCAATAAAAAAAAATCAAACAGCAAGATAAATCAATCAACAATGTTAGCTGAACAAAAGGATAAACATAAGAGAATAGTACTAGTACCTTATGGAAGCTCATGTCGCCGATGTAACCTAGGTCTTTGACTGACGAAGCCAGATCGGTGCAGATTTTGAAACGATCTGCCATTGAGTCCGGTAAAGTGATCGGAAAGGATTCCGAGTTCGAAATTATACGAAGAGAATGAGCACAGATCGACACCAAGGTTTCCGGTGCTAGATCTTCAACTGATAAAACCTCCGGTGGAATCGGAACTCCAGCGTTTGCCAGCGAGTTCAACAAAATCTCTTGCGATTCTTCCATCTCTCTGAGACTGATTACGATTACGAGTCATCTTGTTTCCATCACAACTATCATCTATGTGTGAGATTGCGACCTATTTACCTCCTAACGACGTCGTTTTGTAGATTTCGATGTTAGCAACTTTCGTGAATTTTAACGAAAAATAAGATCAGAATGGTTTATAGGATTTCATTGGTTTTTATTACTCTCTACAAATAATATAAAACAATTTAAATTAATATTAAAAAAGTTATATATATTAATATCATATAATAAGTCCATGATCGAATATTAAAAAATAGAACTTGCAATAGATTCTTTTTAAACGTGGTTTCATGACTTGTGTGTGAATTCATTAGAGTTGTTGACTAGTGGTACGGTGCGCTAGACCAAACCCGCTCGTCCCGTTAGAAGTCGTTCTCCAAAAACTAGGTTAGCTCGGGTTGGATCGCTAAAGTTAATAGGCGGATTTAGAGAATGGAAAAAAAAATCGAACAAGCCCGCACGGCCAGTGTATTATTATAGTTGATTAAATTTTATATATAATAAACAATTTATTGTTTTTTATTAAAAAGATTTAAAAGTGACTTTGAGATGAAGATTTGGAATCATGTGAGATCAAGGGTTTTTCATAAGATTCGTAAGACCAATTCTCAACTCTTAAATTAGATCTACAATATGAATATTAATAATCACAAAATTGTCACCGTGCAACTTTAGACCATTAGCTTATAAAGTTGATCAATGAACATAAATTTATCTTACGAATCTCACAAAAAACTCTTGATCTCACGTGAACCCAACTCTATGTATGTATGTATGTATGTATGTATGTATGTATGTATGTATGTATGTATGTATGTATGTATGTATATATAGAGATGAGTTATTATACAACTCTTTACATTTATACAACCAATACAATCCAATCTCAACCGTCCATTTAATTTAATGAATATGTAATTTAATAGAAGTTTTGATTGTTTCCTAATATAAAGTATATTGATCATAATTAATGAAGCTTATTCATCTTCCATAAATATTTAAATTATAATATATAAACTCTTTGTCATTTTCATAAATATTTCAATTTATTAGGGTGCATTGGTTGTACAAATGTGATGAATTGCATTTGAAACAAACTCTCTCTCTCTCTCTCTATATATATATATATATATATTATATATAAATGTGATATGTTATATAATACGTCTCGAATCTCGATCTTAAAATATTATGATTTATATAAGTTATGTTTTTTAAACGTAAATAGGATGTGGGCAAGCCCCCAACCCATTTATAAGGTGGGTAAGCACAAGTCCATGAACACACAAAAGCAAGCTTGGGTTTATTATATTAGATCCCGTGAACAAAAATATTATGTTAAGCATGACCTGGTCAGACCCAAACCCGCATGATCACCTTTAGAATCTATAACCTTACAATTACAATTACAATTTATAAGTGATATAATTAGGTAAATTTCTAAAAATGTGAAAATAAAATTTTAAATAAAAAGTTAAAAAAAAAACAGTTGGAGCTTGTAAAAAACAACCATCATGAGAGACTTTTTAGAACCCTGGTTGAGATGCATTAATTGTTTTTCACTTCTTTTGAACAATAGAGAAGTATATCAATCTAAAACTTTATTATGAAAACTACTAGATTGTTTGACAGTTGTCAAATGGTTTGATGCAAAATGATTAAGTGGTTGAGATGGTTAAAATGCTCTTATAATATAAAGCAAAATGAAATATAATTGTTTAGTAATTATTCAGAATGAAATTAGGATGCTAAATGGTTAAGGAAGACCCAATATACAAAATCATTTAGAGGATTTTAGAACCATTAAGAAGCAAATTTTTTTTTGAAAAACAAGATTCAGCCTTAACGATTCAGATACTGCTTCTTAATAAAACTATTAAAAATTTGTTAAGAGTGTTAAATTCATTAAATATTCTAACAATATAATTAATAAACCACATGGTTTAATAATATAATTAAATCTGAATTACGAACGAAAACATGGAAATAACAATTTTTCTGGGCTTCTTGTCATAAACACCGGGCTCTTAAACCAAACATCTAATGGACTGTTGTGTACTCGATTTCGCTTTTTATGATGTTTTTAGGACCGACGGTGTGGACCGGCTTGAGGCCATCGGTTAAAAAACCTTGCAATATAGCGATGGTTAAGACACGTACGCAGTTTGCGCTACATATGTTTTGAGTTTTGACAATCATGTATAATGGTATCTAATAATTTTTTAGCAAAACACAAGACAAAATACGAAAATCAAAATTATCCACGATCCTGTAATTTACTGGAATAATATGATTGGATTAATATATAGAATGAATCTTCCGATACCAATAAAGATTCCAATTCAACGGGCCTTTCGATACAATCATATAGATCTTTCTCTTTGAATAAGATCTCAATTTCAACGATTTCAGATATTATACAACTAGAATCCCTCTTTTTTCCGATCCAGTTCCTATTTTGCATTTTCTTTTTTCATTTTAGAAAAAGTATGAAGAACGGGAGGTTAAACGAAAGGTTATACCTAAAAGTTCGGTATAATAGGTTAAACCTAGACGAGAATTCTGATTAATTTAGCAAAGAAACGAATAAACAGATTCATCACCCCTTTTATTCAAGTTTAACCCTGACCAAGGGAATCATCATCATTAAATACATTAACCAAAACTATAGCATAAGTATATATAGAAAAAGTTGACAAAAAGTTCTTGAAACGCTGCTAGAAGTAAACTACATGGGTTGTGACATAGTGGTTGAGGTCCTGGAGGAAGTGGTAGAATATTCCTATTTGCCATGGTTCGATTCCAAGCGTACACAATAATTGTGGTCGTTGAGTTTATCAAGACTGATTTCTTACAGTCATAATTTGTCGGGATCAGACATAACCTGAGACACCCCTCCAAGTATCGTATCATATCAGTTAGCTTATGTTCATCCGAACTAGGATTAAAATAGATTATATATTTGGGAAGAAAGATAAGAGTCCAGTAGTTCTTACATAAATCATGTTCTTGACATGATGAACTTAGGGGGTGGTTGGTCAGAGATTATGGCACCAAGGGTGTGTTATAACTACAAATTCGCAAATCTTTTAGCATCTAAAATTGTTGACATGCTGTTCAACAATAGAATCAAAGAGACTATATAGTTGGTACGTTTTAGTTGAAACAATTTAGATCTAAAACCCCCCCATTAAACAACACTCGTTATACGATCATTTCGGATTGCCAAATGGACTCCGGGACTCAAGATGAGATCGAGGATTTGTCATCATCTCCACCACCACCGATGGGTTCAATGCAGATTACGGGCAACAACAACGGGTTTGTTCATAATATCGATTTTATGGCTCAAACTTACCTTAGAAACAGATCGAGTGCTCAGATTGATATCCAAGAAGATACCGTCTCCTCCATTAAAGACCGCCCGCTTCCCATTTTTCTCAAGGTGTTTGATGAAATGACTGAATGAATTTTTTTGTAGTAATTTGTTAGAGGGAAGTTCCCTTAGGAACCCAAAATTGATTAGAAACCCGAGAACCGCTCATAGTGCACCATGTGTCCCTCTTTAAGATGAATATTATCCATCATGAATCACACACTCATGATGAATATGAACAATTTATTCATCATGAATCACATATACATGATGAATATAGACATGTTATTCATCATGAATCACACAATCATGATGAATAATACGTTGATATTCGTGATGAATATGTCACGTGTTACGTTATTGAGAGGTTCCTGGTTCCTAATCAATTTTAGTTCCTTACGAAACCTGACACTAATTTGTTATACTACAAGATATGAAGTTTTCTTATTTTGAATGCAGTTTGAAGATATAGAGTTTAAGGTGAAAATGAGCAATGCAACACCCGGCAATCCAGTGAAGTCGGTTATGTCAAAGATGGTTTCGCAGTCGAACAGTGAACATGATGATTATAAGCAGATTTTGAAGGGTATCACGGGAAGCATTGGCCCGGGTGAAATCCTTGCTTTGATGGGTCCTTCCGGAAGCGGAAAAACGACTCTTTTGAAGGTGATTGGGGGAAGGTTACGTGAAAACGTCAAGGGAACCGTCACATATAACGAGGTTCCATATAGTCCAGCTCTTAAAAGAAGGTGGGCTATAGTCATTCAACTCCGTTAAAGCCCATGTTCTACAACTATAAACTAGCTTATTTTTTCAGTTAATTAAAGAGCTCTTTATTTTTATCACTACTGATTTTAATATGAAGTATATTAGTGGTTTGTTTTAGTTATATATTATATAATGTTAGAATTGAGTAATTTTTTAACGTTGTCATTTTTGCTTATTTTAGATTTGTCGGTTGTCAACTAGAATATCAACTAGTTTTTGCCAAACATAATTAATCTATCAGCTAATTTTTCATCTAGCTTATTAGCCATAATTAAGCCATATAAATGTATATCTTTCATCTTGTGTTGGATTCTACTAATTGGCTTTATGTACAGGATCGGATTCGTGACCCAAGACGATGTGCTATACCCACAACTAACGGTCGAAGAAACTTTGATTTTTGCTGCATTTTTAAGACTTTCGAGTAGCATGAGCCCAAAGCAAAAGTACGACAGAGTCGAGGTCATTCTTAAAGAATTAGGACTCGAAAGGTTGGTTTAAAGTTATGTTCCAATTATCATGTTATATGAATGTTTTCCTTGCTAATTCGTTGTTTTGGTTTTAAAACAAAAAGATGTCGTAAAACACGAGTAGGAGGAGGATTCATAAGCGGGATATCCGGGGGTGAAAGAAAAAGAACGAGCATTGGATACGAGATCCTCGTTGATCCTTCATTGTTGTTGCTTGATGAACCAACTTCTGGACTTGATTCGACATCAGCTAATAAACTCATTCAGATTTTGAGAGAAAATGCCAAGGTACACTACAACAGAACGAGGGGTTTTACACAACGGGAATTCATAACTTTATGCGGTTTTACAACCGTGTAATAAGTTACAATAGCATATGTATGTGCACCTTCTTACACAGTTTTGGGACCGTGTAAAAAGGTCATCTTTTACACGGCGTGATCTTTTTATAAGGTTTTAGAACCCTGTAAAAAGATCATCTTTTTACCCTGAAAGAAGATATATTTTTATATGGTTTTAGAACACTATAAAAAGTTGCATCAAAACTGTGTAAATATGTACATGAGGCAGGTTTATTCAATAACCTTAAATATTTTAGGAACTCAGTAACCATCTATTTTGTGAGTATTCATGACGAATATTATGACTGAATATTTGTCATAACACTTTTCATTAATATTTTATCATGTTATTCAGCATGAATACTCACAAAAAAAATGGTTCTTAAGTTCCTAAAATAGTTAAGGTTCCTAAATAAACCTCCCTTTGAACATATTTTTACATGGTTTTGATCAAGGTAACATGCTATAACCCCATGTAGCACAAGAAGTTGAAAATTTTGCTAATGGTGTTTATTCTTTCGGATCAGGCGGGGAGGACGATTATCACAACGATCCACCAACCATCGAGTAAAATGTTTCATATGTTTGACAAGATCTTATTGATATCCGAAGGCCACCCTATGTACTACGGAAAGGCAAGAGAATCAATGAGCTATTTCTCGTCTCTGAGGTTCATCCCGGACATAGCCATGAATCCTGCAGAGTTCTTGTTAGATTTAGCAACCGGTCAAGTAAATGACATTAGTACCCCTGACGACATCGTAACTCCTAAAGGCACTTGTGAATATGAAAGGGCAGTAATTAGAGTAAGACCTCTTTTTAGCATCTCATTTTCCATATTATTTGTTGGAGTTCCAAATCGGCTGGATTTAGACCATTTCTTTTTAACATATGTTGGAACCTCCCTCTCTCCTCAAATACTTGTTGCCACCCTTCCTCCTCTGTTTGAGAACCGTGTGAACGGAGAGTGGGCAGAAAAGGAGGTTGTTCTTTCGAAGAGTGATCTAATGGGGTTCCATAGTAATGAGCCAAGGTCTACTACTCTAGGGTCTCGACACTCTGGAATGATCTGTACCATTTAGCTTATGTTGTAGGGGCATGTTAGAGTCCCACATCAAGTACACTTGTATCATGTCTCTTCAATATATGTTGAAACCTTCTTTCTCTCCTAAACAACTCTTTTAAAGAGTAATCTAATGGGCTCACATGGTATCAAACCCAAACTCTTAACACTCCGGGGTCTCAATACCCTGGGACAATGTGTCATCTAGCTTTTGTTGAAGGGTACGTGTTAGAGTCCACATTGGCTATAGTTGGACCATCTACCTGCCTTCTCTCCTCAAAGGTTCTTTTGAAGAATAATCTAATGAGATCTGCACACTACAACAAAATTGATTTTATAGGACGCCTAAAATGTAGAAGCGTCCTAAAAAATACTTTATAGGACCAAACCAAAAAACGTCATATCTAAAAGTGTTACAATAAGTTTATAGGATGATTTTAGGCGTTTTAACAAGTTTTTTAGGACCCTTTTGAAATAAAGTGGTGCATTAACTATTTTTTACAACACTATTTATAAACTGTCCTATAAACACAAGTGTCCTATAAAAAGATGGGTTTATGAAAGTGTCTTATAAAATAGCTAAAATGACACTTTATTTTTAAAAAGTCTTAAAAACTTGTTAAAACGTCTACAAGCATTCTATAAACCTATTGTAATGCTTTTAGATATTATGCTTCATAGTTTGGTCCTATGAGCCTAAGTTTTATAAATTATTAAATTAGGATGCTTAGACAATTTAGGCATCCTATAAAACTAATTTTGTTGTACTGGCATATTCTCACATTCTTGTCAAAATTTTGTTTATTACCGAATAGTTTCTAATCTATCGTATGCAACTAGTATGTACAACTCAGGTATAAGACCGAACTCGAGACCAAAGAGAAGGAAGCAAATCATAGAACGGGAAAAGCCCCGGAACATCTCAGATTAGCCATTCAAGTGAAGAAAGATTGGACAATAAGTTGGTGGGATCAGTTCTTGATATTATTCAAGAGAACGTATAGAGAACGATGGAGAGATTACTTCGATACGCTACGAGTAGTTCAATCTCTCGGAGTTGCAGTCTTGTTAGGCCTTCTATGGTGGAAATCTAGCTATGCAACCGAGGCTCACCTTAGAGATCAGGTAAGATTCTACTCATCTCGTTAAGAACTAAATCAAACAAAAAAAAACGAGCCCAGTATATCCCACCCGAATTTGGGGTCCGAGGAGAGTAAGATGTATGTAGACATGACCTCTACCTCAAAGAGTAGAACCATTGTTTCCATGAAGACTCATGTCATTGACTTTCTGGTTAAGAACTAGAGCTGATCATTTGTGTGGACTTGGGTCGGGGCCTAGGCAGGCCTAGCTAATTTTTCTTGTCCAATGGGCCTAAATATGGCAAATTCAAGCCCTTTTTACTGGCTTGAAAACTTTCCCATAGATGGGCCTGGCTTGCCCATGTGCTAATGAGCCTAAAATATTTTTTATATTTTTAAGAAAACAAAACTTATATAAAATTACAAATTATTTAAAATAATTCAAAATATTTAACAATTTTTCCAAATAAGATAATAAGAAATTAATCAATTGAGGTAATTATGCTTTTACTTTTAGATTTCTAAAGTGTTATTATCATGAATCATAATTAAGTGAGAATTGATAAGTATAAAAACATTTCAATTTTATTTGTAAATTTAATCATAAAAGTTATTTATAAAAATATTAACGGGTTGGGCGGGTCTGCCAAAAAAATTTCCGTAGCCCATGCCCACTTATTAATTTTAACAAGTCAGTCCAGACCCGTCCATTTCTTTGAGAATGATAATCAAGTCCGCTTTTCTAGTGGGCCGGACAGGAAGGGTGGTCATCCAACCCTTGAACAACTCTATAAATAAGAACTAAAGAACCCACACAAGAAGGAATAAAAATCCCCTTTTGGCCATGGAGGTTCAAATACGGTGACTTCGGGCTATCTGCAAAGCAGGTGGTCCGCTTGGGATTAGTCGGCTCCTATAGCGGGTTGGATATCCAGGTTAATAAAAAAATAGAACTAAAGAACCCACATTTCTTTCTTGATATTTGTCTCAATTTCTTCGATTCTTGCAGATTGGCTTGTTATTCTATGTGTGTATTTTCTGGACATCATCATCAATATTTGGAGCCGTATACGTGTTCCCATTTGAGAAGTTCTTTCTCGTGAAAGAAAGAAAAGCCGATATGTATAGGCTGAGTGCGTACTACGTGTGCAGTACGTTGTGTGACATGATCGCACACGTGACTTACCCGACTGTTTTCATGTTGATTCTATACTTCATGGTCGGGTTCAAGAAAACTTTGCGATGCTTCTCCATGACATTGTCCGCGATCTTATTGATTGCCATAACTAGCCAAGTAAGTTCTAGAATTTAAATCCATTAGGGTGCGTTTGGTACAGTGAAAATGACATAACATAAAATGGATCACTGATCCATGTTTGACAGAACTTCTATGTGGAATAAACGAAAACATAGTAGAACAAGCGTGTTCCATCCCCACCCCATTAAACAAGGTGGAACAAACTTATGTTTTACCAATATAACCTCAAAATAAAACTTAATTATCTTCTGAAACATCAAATATGCCTTCCTCTTTACATTTTATTCATTTTCTAAATCTTATTTATCGTATTTTATGCTCTTTAGGCTTCCAGTTTATTTTTGTGTCATTTTAATTGTTTAGACGAAAACTTTGTAATGATATATTTTGTTATATAAAATATTTATTTTATTACAATTCAATAAATTACATAATTAATCAAAATATATAAACAACTCATTAAAGGTAAATTGGTCATTTTATTTGTTCTATCATGTCCAGTCTGTCTTACCACATGTTGAACAACTGTTCTATTTTGTCATGTTTTATTTTGTTTGAATATCAAACGCACCCTTATTAGACATTTGGGGAAGTAACTGATGGACTTCTTTTTTTGATGTGAGTAGGGGGCAGGAGAAATGTTTGGAGCTGCAGTGATGAGCATTAGAAGGGCAGGCATGGTTGCTTCTTTAATACTAATGTTGTTTCTTCTGACCGGAGGTTACTATGTTCAGGTATGAGATTAAAAACGGTTGGAGTCTCACATCAGTTAAACTTGGATAATTTATTATCGATATATGTTGGAATCGCATTCCCTACTCAAAGAGCTCTTTTGAAGAGTAATCTGATGGGGTTTCACATATATTACATGGTATTAGAGTCGAGGTCTATCACTCTAAAAGACTCAACACTCTAGGTTATGTGCACCCATCTAGCCTCTGCTTGAGGAATGTCTTGCAGCCTCACATCAGCTATATTTGGACCATTTGTCATTAATATACGTCGAAACCCCTTTCTTTCCTTAAATGGCTCTTTTTGAGAGTATTCGAATGGGGTTTCACATATCTTAGGGGTTGTCTACTCTTTTTTCTATTAAGTTATGTATGGATTAAGTTGTTTGTCGGAAAAATTTGTCAGTCTGAAGGATGGGAGACCGATGGCTTTGAAGGAGGCAAAGAGAGAGGGTTGGATTGTTTCCGGGGCATTTTTTGGTATGAATTTGTATGAGATGGCTTAATCGGGACAAGTGAGGAGTCTTGACTTATTCCATATAACCATTTTGGCTTAATGGCTTAATGATTAAACCATAAAGAAACACTCTTGTATGGTTGAACGAATAAGCAGCCCAGACAATTAAGCTCATTATTAAGTTGTAAGTAAACAACCCCTCCTTAGATGGTACCAGAGCCAAAATTTACCACTTTAAGGAACTGACACTACGGGTATTATTGTCTAGCATTCTTTGGAGGAGGTATGTTGTACTTTGGAGTTCCACATTGGCTAAACCTAGACCCTTTCTCCCTTGATATATATTAGAACCCCCTTCTCTTCTCAAATGGTACTTTTGGAGAGCAAAGGGTTGTTTGATTGATTTTTCATTCAGTCCTATATGGATATATGGATAAAGATGTATGTGTAGATTAATTTGTCTGTATAGATTGAGAAGACTTATTTGGAAGAGTTTTTTCATAGACAAAATGAGTGTGTTTTAATTGAGATGGGCCTGTTTGTAAAAAAACTTGACTATTTGCACAAAGCTCCCTCCTAGAATCTTATTGAATAAGTCATTTTCTATATTATCAACCTAATACCAAATAGTCATGAATAACTGACCAAATAAGTTGCGAGTCTTATTAAGCTCATTAAGCTGCTAACAACAAGCCCTAATCCAATAGAGTTCTACATATTTTACAAAAACAAAGTCTCAATATTCTCGAAAACGCAAAAAAGCACCTTCACGAGTCAAGACAAACTACTTATAATCTCACAAATTGGTTTTCGTTTCTTCTCGTTGCAGCATATACCGAAGTTTATGCAATGGTTGAAGTACATTTCGTTCATGTACCACGGGTTCAGGCTACTATTAAAAGTGCAATACTCGGGTGACGAGTTATATGAATGCGAAAGCGCCGGAGGATGCAGGCCGTTGCAGAGTTCGCCATCATTCGATACCGTAAACTTAAAAGGAGGATGGAAAGAAGTTTGGATGCTACTAGGAATGGGTCTAGTGTATCGTTTGTTGGCCTACATATGTCTTCGTAGAAAGATTAGCCAATGCAATATTTGAAAAATACCCAAAATACCCTTTTATTTCAAGAACCCCATCGCATCTTGTTGTATGATCACAAAAGGGTTTTACTTGGAGAAATTCCCATGCCCTTCATAAGACCTTATAAAGTGGATAAATATCAATTACCCCCTTCACTTTTTAGGATCTTACATTCTAGTCCTCTTGGAAATTTATATTTCGATTAAGCACATAACTAAAAGAGCCCATTACGTCTTTTTTTTTCTCAACAGTTTGTTGGAAATTACGATTTTCGTCCACGTGGTTTCAAAATCACCATTTTCTTTCTTCTAGTTTACCTTTCATTGTTATTTTTGTACTTGTGGTTTAGAACTTATTACTATTTTCATCCCTATAGTTTATAATTTGTTGTTATTTTAGTCTATTATACTTAAAGGTAGGAGTTTAGTCTAGGAACAAAAATACCAATAAATTATAAACCATGAGGACGAAAATTGCAATTTCAAAACTACAAGAATGAAAGTTGTGAATTTTAACAAACCACGGATATGGAAAAACATGATTTACTATAATTAGAAAGTATGAATTAAGAAAAAAAACAAACACTTATATGCATAGTTAATGTTATAATATTTCGAATTCAAGTCGCAGAAATACGAACCGAAGAACAAATAGTTTAAGGTTATTCATCAAGTCTTTATCAGACATCCCGAACCAAAACATTAAAAAAATCAAAAACTGAACCGATCTGAACCAATCCTGTAAACAATACATATTTGGGTTTGTTTAATTTCAACTCAGTTGGCTTATCCATTTTAGGGACGACAATATTGATTATATTATTTAAGTATTACATATATTTAATAAAATATTACTTCTATATCTTAAATATTCAATTTCAAAGTTTCTTATTAGTAAAAATATAATTTAAAAAAAACATTTTTCTCTCGTGATGATAATTTTTGGAGAGTTCTTCAAATTTAGAAATTTTCACTCTTTATCCTATTTTTTCCTTTGGGTTTTAGCAAAAAAACTGCCCAAAATCTTCATTTTGAAAAATATTTTAGAAATGCTCTGGCAACAAATTCTCTAAAATGGATAATCAAATGTCAAAAAATCTCAGGGAAAAATGTGGATTTATCTCCAAGAGCTTCTCCATTTTAAAGAATAAAATGTTATTTATATTATTAAAATATTTAATACAATCATTTCTCTCTCCTAAACATTTAATTTCAAGGATTTTCATTGGCAAAAATAATAAAAAAATAGTGTCTTTTTCCTAAGTAATCATTTGTTAAGAATTCTCCAAATTTAGAGATTTTCATAATAAAATGGGGAATCTATTGACGATGCTCTTAGTTGCTAACATTTATTGTAATTAAACCGGATGCTTTTAAGGTCGTTTACCGAATGTTTACCAACAAAAGTCACTGCACTTACTTGCCTTATCAGGTAACATTTACACCCATCAAAATGTATTGTTGATAAACATTTTGGGCCGGTAAGCGTGTAACAGGTAAGAGTCTTCTCCCTCTTTTCTAGGTCCTTGCTATGCTTGAATATCGTTTATCAAGTAATAGTCTTTTTTCTCACTTAGCAGATAAGATTTTTGATTTTAACTATGCCTAAATGCCTCTTATCGGATAAAACTCTAACATTGTCGAGACGTTTACCCGATAAGAGTTCTATAAGCAGACCATTAAGCTGAATTAAAAACATAATGACTACTTCACGTTTTTGCACATGGATTCTGTGCGTATAAAGAAGGTCTGTATAAAGTCAGAAACTTCGCGGACAAATAATATCTTTTCTTCACTGTGGATTGGGTCACCTTCATCCTACATCCAATCCATCACAAATTTCCACTTCTTCAAATTCAACTATAAAAATGGAGCTGGTTCCATATTCCGATCCTAATACCACCGCCACTTCCACCTCCACTTCCACCTCCACCTCCCCCGCCTCACCGCCGTGGCAAGACATGTTCCGATCAGCCTCCACCCGCAGACCAGATCCACCTCCGCCACCGCCGCCGCTAACCCCACCACAATCCACCACCAATCCAGATCAATACCAGGATCCCTCCGGCGACTCTTCTCTCTCCGGAGACTCTCAGGTACGTCTAGCACTCTACATAGCCATGGCACACGCCGGATTAGCCTTTGCTATTGTTCTCCTCTACGGCGTTTCTAAATTACTTGAGGAATATCTCCGGCCGATTCTCTGGGCGGTTCTTTGTTCGATTCCACTTCGAGGAATCCAACAAACTCTTGTTTCATTTTGGTCTGAGCCTCTGAAATTAGGGCTTACAGAAACTATACTAGCTATACCTGTATCTATTTATAGGGTTTTCATTGAGACACTTGTCGAAATCAGAGATGTGTTGTATAAACTAATTGGTCATAAGAAGAAAAAGAAGAAAGAAATTCGGAGAGGAAAACGAAGTGGGTTTTTGATTTTGTTGAGATGGTTGGTGTCTTTTTGGGTTTTTGTGATGGCTTATGAACAATTTGATGTTCTTGGTGCCATTACCTTGTTAGGGTTAGGGTTTATGTTTACATCTACTAATGTAGAATCTGCTGTTTCTTCGTTTCGAGATCGTAGTTTTAGAAAGAATCGTAATACAGCGTTTCTCACAAAATGGATTTCGAATCGGTTGGAAACGATTGTGGCAATTGGGTTGATTTTTGGTATGATTGTGGGTTCTTTGGCTGGGACTATGTTTTTCTCTTACAAGATTGGAGTTGAGGGGAAAGATGTGGTCTATTCGATAAAATCCCATGTGGAAGAGAGCAATTATACCGAGAAAATCGGGTTGAAACAATGGATGGACGACAACGATGTGGCGGGGATGGTGGATCGATACACTACACAGTTTTACGAAACTGTATATGAACAGATTGATAGTTTAGCAGTGCAGTATAATATGACGGAAATCGTTCAAGAAATGAAACAAATAGTTGCACCACGACCCATTAACTCTTCTACACCATCTACGGCATTGGCATCCCCAAACCCATATGCGGAAAAGATCCTAAGGTTGAAAAAAATGGTTACTAATCGCGAATGGGAAGCAATTTATCCAGAAGTTAACGCCATATTTAAGGAGGCGCGGGTCAGCAGGGAGGATATGATTGAGAAAGCAAAAGCAATTGCTTTTCAAGGAAAAGATGTGGTTCAACGAGTGCTTGCAAGTAGTAAATCGATTGTGGGTGGAAGCACTAAGCTCGTTTTCGTAGTTATCGAGTCGATTGTTTCTGGAGCAGCGGGTATTTTCAATTTTGTTTCTCAGTCGATGGTTTTCATATGGGTTTTGTACTCTTTGATAACATCAAATTCAGGCGGGGTTACTGAACAAGTTATGTATATGATTCCAATTTCAAGATCGACTAGGACTCGGTGTGTTGAGGTTATTGATAAAGCTATTTCTGGGGTTCTTTTGGCGACAGCCGAGATCGCTTTCTTTCAAGGATGTCTCACTTGGCTTTTGTTTAGACTATTTAACATTCATTTCTTGTATATGTCAACGCTGCTTGCGTTTATCAACCCCTTGCTCCCAATATTTCCCTATTTCTTCTCAACGATCCCAGCTGCATTGCAACTGGTGCTGGAAGGTCAATATGTGCTTGCCATTTGCTTGTCGATTATTCATCTTTTGCTTATGGACTATGGTACTACCGAGATTCAAGAGGACATACCTGGGCACAGTGCTTATCTCACTGGACTTAGCATCATCGGTGGAGTGGCATTGTTCCCATCTGCATTAGAGGTAAATAACAATTAGGATCTTGCCTAATCTTAGGTGCAGGTTCAAATGAAAAACCATAAATATTTTGAGAACATAAAGAACTAATTATTCATGATGAATATCATGATAGATGCTCAAACCGAAAATTATTCAGTGAAAATGTATGATAATTCATCTTGAAAGTGCATCATGGATAAGGAAAATGCATGACAGTCATGAATGTTTAAGGTTATTCATCATGAATAATACTGAAATAGTTGGTTTCTAGTTCTCAAGATATTTATAGTTCTCATTTTAAATTTGATCCAATCACAGTTCTTTACTTCCTATGCTTGACATCATGATCAGTTCTTTATCGTTGAATTTCCATGATGCAGGGAGCGATAATGGGGCCACTGATTACAACTGTTGTTATTGCTCTTAAGGATTTGTATGTAGGATATGTTTTGGATGAACCAAAAGAAAGCAAAAAGGAGTAGGGGATGCTTGGCCTTTTTATGCCATATTTGCAGGAGAATCCATGTAAGCTCTGAAAAAGTTCATGTACAAAAATACGTCTTCTGGACCGATTCCAGTGTATTACTGTATCGCACCTTCTTTTTACAATATTATTCTTTGGAAGCTTGTATCGTTTGAAGCAACTGAGTGTTGATATTTAATTATTTATGTTTATAAGAATATGTCTGCTGTTGTTTTTTTTGCAATTCTACCAAGCACCTAATTAAAATTCATCAATAACATGGACTTTTTGCTACTTCATAAACCTCCTTAACCAAATTGAGATAATAGAATAAGAACGTACAAATCATCATTACAAAAATGCAGAAATGGACACGAAATTAGGAAGCATGACATTGATCACAGAGCCTAAATCTACATCTGTCTACGTTATTCTACTCCTGAACCAAATCACCATGAAATGAATTTCAAATAGAGAAAACAAATCTAACCTGGTTGGAGAATTGTGTGAGAAACAATATCCGTCGATTAGTATTTCTATGAAGGTCCGAAAATGCGCAAGCGTCCTTGTTCATTACCGCCGCCGTCTGCCATCATGAAATTGATCTTATGAATGAAAACATTAATGGCGGATTATGCATTGGATGAAATTAAACCCTAAACTAAAACAGATGAATGAAAACGTAGAGGAAGCTTCGATCGGATCAATTTTATTTAAAAACAGAGGGCGGAACCCTAGAAATTACCTTCAGTCGACGACGATGCACGTAGATCGTCGGAAGGAGCGGAGAGAAAGGAATTGCTTCCCTGCTCTTTAACTGCGATTGCGAGTTCCTTCTCGACTTACAAAACATTAATACTCTCCCATCCCTGGGGTTTAATAAATTGCCAATTCTACCCCCTAAAGTTTTACTAAATTGCTAATTTTACCCCTCATGTTCTCAATAGTTTCATTTATGATAACCTATTTCTTCCCTCCCAAAATCTTTATACCAAGGTGCTATTCCTTTTTGGTTTAATGATTTCATTAAAAGACAACCTTTGATGAAAGATCCAGATCTTGTTAGGTAAAATAATTTAGGTCGTAGCTTGTTCAAACTACAGTTGAATTGCTTTTTTGCTAGACCATAATCATGTCATTCAGATATTTTCCACAATTACTTTTGTCTTCTCTACTTTGTTCGTTACATTTTCATCAGTACTTCTTTGTTGCTTTTTTTCTTACAAAAGATTAAGTAAAAGTGGTTAGAAAGGGAAACGGGTGTTTTGAAAGGCTTTCTTGTCTGGTAAAGTACAAGACAGTCAGTCGACGTAGGGGCATCTGTAACACCCTCAAAGCCCAAAACAATGGACTGGTCCAATAACATTAAATACAACTTAAAACCATGGTGGAAGTTATTGGTAGTCTACTGCTTGGGACTTATAAGGAGCTAACAATTTTCATCTTTTATCCATGTTAGACGAGTTGTTACAAACTCCCACATTTAAACTCCTAACGTCCTCGTCAGGCCTACCCAAAATCTTCCTATTTGCATTGGCAATGTGAGATTCGCCTAAGATGTTACAAACTCCCCCTTTTAAGGACTCATCATATCCGATGAGGTTTGCCCCCATCATCCCAATGGTACAAGGATCAGCTCTGATACCATTTGTAACACCCCTAAAGCCCAAAGCAACGGATGGTCCAGTAACTTCGAATCCAACTTAAAACCATTGTGAAAGTTATTAATAGTCCACTACTTGAGACTTATAAGTAGCTAAAAAGTTTCATCTTCTATCCATGTGGGACGAGTTCCTTACAGTAACAGTTAGCTATTAAATAAACTTCTCGTCTACTACGAAGAACCTAGTAACGAGGTTCGAATCTTGCCTCTATACTTGTTTGTTGTAGGCATTAGATTACACTTTTAAATTTCTTCGGCTTTTTTAATCTAGTAGTCGTGTTAGATTTCTTATTTACTATTTTCTTTATATTCTGATAAACGCTAAATATCAGATAAAAAATTCCTTTTTAATGTTGACCGACATGCACAGACCTAGCTCAATAGTAGGGGGAGTTACCCCCCAGTCAAACCACTAGTCATCGAGATAATTTTTTTAACCTTTTCTCTTATTGCCCCCACTCCTCTGACTTATTCCCCCAACCCCCTCACTCGTTGCTCTCTTTCTCTTCTCTCTTTGGTGCCCAAAGAACAAGATTACTGGAGGGTTTCCTAGTCTGTATTTTACAGATCCCACACAGTTCAACATTGGTTTTTAGGTTCAACCTTGGTTTTTTGTTTTACACTCACTATTTTGGGTATTTCTAAAAACTTATTCTGACTTGTTGACTTCCTTTTGATTTCTTAGCCTCTTGATGTTGATGCTGATGTTGATGCTGATGCTGATGCTGATGCTGTTACAAAAGTTTGAATTTTTTAGCCTATTGAGTCTTGATGTTGCTTTTGATCTTGCATTTCTTTAGCGGAATGTGCTACAAATTAACATCGATGTCGCATTTTATGCTATGAATTGTTACAAAAGAAGTTCCATTGAAACCTTCAAGACAATATATAATACGCCCATCAACAAAAGTTCTGGATCTGTCATTACTAGTTGGTCCTTCAATGTTGAAAATGATCAACTAATGTTGCCTATTATTCGTATGTTTTGCCGTTACTTTAATTCTTTTACCCGCTTATAATCATTAACACTTGTTGTTGCTACTTTTGCTACTATTGTTTGCAAATACGCATACATACATATACTGTCTGCTACATTTTTTCAGCAATCGTGGGTCATCGGGTCAGTTTACCCGTACTAACTAATTCCCGAATGATCTAGAGTAATCGCAGACAAACCACTATTGACTAATGTGCCACAATCCAAATGACATGAATATACTTGAAGAGTGTTCGTCTATGCCTTGAATATATGTCATTATATTAAATCTCCACATGGAAAATAATCTACTTGTATTTCGAAAATAAAATTAATCAAAACAATTAAATTATTTATATTGGACAAATTGCATGAAAAAAGTAACGTAATTTAACTTGATTCTTATTTTGGGTAACGTACTTTCAAAACTTTCATTTTGGTATATAAGATGTAAAGTTTTAAACATTTAAGTACCCAGGTAATCGGTTAAAGACTAATTTCATATTAAAAAGAGACTAATTTTAGATTAAAAAAAAATTCATGTCACTAACTACGTCAGCAAATAATACTGAGTTGATACCACATCACTCGTCACATCAACATGATAACCGGTTATTTGGATACTTAAATGTTTAAAATTTTACATATTAGATACTAAAATAAAAGTTATGAAAATACGTTATCAAAAATAAAAATCAAGTTAAATTGTTAAAATACGTTACTTTTTTCATACAATTTAATCATTTATATTTAAACATAAATTTTATTGTATTATATTAATTTTCATTATAATTTTACATTATACAAATGGGGGGTGCTAATGGCACCCCTTATAGGGGTGTGTTGATTGTGTTGGGAATTGTGTTGAGATTAAAATTTAGAAAACATCAAATCAATTTTAAAAATATATTATATTTAATTATTATTAGTATTTAATATATATATATATATATCAATTAATTAAGTTATATTATATAATTATATATATAATCTTTATATACTTTACATATAT
>NC_037529.1:68909154-68917388 GCF_001531365.2 Cynara cardunculus var. scolymus
TTAATTTAAATTTTCTTTAATTAATAATAAAATAAAAAGTAATCATCACAAAAAAACAAAAAAACACAAAAATTTATAAAATGCAAATGATTGAAACCTAATTAGGGRTGGCATTAGCACATAATAGGGGTGCCATTAGCCACCCCCTATACAAATACACAAGTAAATGTATATAGTATTTGTTATGGCGTCAAAATCTAAGCAACCTTTGAGTTCTAATCTCAACCTACTCTACCCGTCAAGAAAATTGACTTTCCAACTGAAAATAAAAAGCCCGAACACGTGTCATTTGACCCGAATGGCAGACCCGGTAAATAAACCAAAGATGATGCCTTGATTAGGTTGGCTCAACAATCACCCTTTACCCGCCACATTTTTAAACCTTACTCTACCCAACATTCCTTCGCTCGGATTTAACCTATTTTTATTTTTAATTAATCTAAATATCCAATCTGCTATTCGAGTCGATTAATCTCAGGATAACAATCTGTCTTGCAGATATCCCGGAGTCTAGGCATGACAACGGAGTGGGGATGAGGCGGTTTTGTAATCCCCGTCCCCGGTCCCTGGTGGGTACGAGAATTAATATCTCATATCCGGTCAAACCTCATGAAGAATATCCGTTAGTTTAAGTCTACCGGGGATCCCCGGTCCTGGGACCCATTTTAGCGGGGAATCCCCGTCCCCGTTCGTATCGGGTGAGCCGGATTCTCCGCCGGTTGGGGCAAATCACCATTGTTCCTAGAGTAATCGCGTTTGAACCTCCGTGACTATTTTTTCTCTCCTTAGATTTGAACCTGAGATTTTCAAACACTTTTAACCGTTAGAGCTCAATCTTTCAATTTTTAGAACATCTTTAAAAGATTCTTTAAAAAAATTGGTAACTTTTTTATTTCAATAAATCTTTTAAACTTTTTAAGAATTTTTGAAAAATACATTGGAGTGCCGCTCTTACAAAACTAAGAGAGTGTTTACCAAACGTTTATTCGGGTAAGCGCTTACCTGTAGAATCCAACATTATCACTTACTTATCACGTAGATATTAGTCAACAAAAATGATATTCTATGCAACAATTTACCCAATAAGCGCTAACTATGGTAAGAAATAAGGACTCTCAGTTACCGAATAAGACTTTCAGTCATTGCTTTTGCTCTTACTGGGTAAGATTCTTGGTCCTTGCTATATGCATCCGATAAAATAATGTAACTTAGTAACCACTTACTCAGGTAAGTGTTTGGTAAACTGCTCTAAGTTTTCAAATAGTTAAAACAAATTCAATTGTATGATTCTTGAATAACAAATACATTATTTTATACCAACATTCTTTGATTAATCGTTTACTGTCTATGCTATATTATAAAACATTTGACAAAAACTTTTAAAAATCATTTTTTGTACATGAAGTACTATTATTGATGCACATTACTTAAAATTGAAGATTACAAATAAATTGTATATAAGTACAACTTATTAAAGCTTCATGCTTAAATTCGTGTAACTAACTACAGATAAACACAATCAAATAGAAGATAAATATCTCATTTTAAATATAAAAAATCTAAAATATAATTAGAATAATTATTGAATTATAACAAAACACTTAATTATTATATTTATAAAAAAAATATATTATAAAACCAAACATAAATAACTTCATTATTAAACCTAAATCAAATTTTAATAAAAAAACCGAATTAAATAAATTACACAAAAACAATTTAAATAGTTAATTTATACTAATATCAATATATTTTTTTAAAATTTTATGATATCTTCATATTTATATCTTATTCAAAACTAAAAAAATTATCGTTTTCTCTTAAAATCACATAAAACCGTATTATAACATCGACTGAGACAAAAAAAACAAAACAAAACATTAAAATCAAGATGTATTTCATTGCATTACACATTTTGTTTCCTTTTAAAATTATGAACAAAGGAAGTCATGGTGTTGGTATTTGTTGGTTTGGTATGTCACAATTGAAATATGAGGGAGTGAGATTAACTCAAAGCTAACCTCACAAATTCAAGCTCAATTTATTGAATGAATGAATGAATGAAAGTACTCTTAAACCATACCCTAATTCAACTCTAATCCAAAATCCTTAGCTTTGGTAGTTTACATTTGAAGTAGCTTTAATTTGCTTAGTAAACACAACAAAACATCAACTAAGTTAGGCCAACCATTGCTACATCATACTACTTGTTCCTTATATATCTTCTTTACCTACATATCATTGCCTTGGAATCAAAGCAAAGCAGTTGCAGTTTCTTGGCCACCATCTCCAACCTTCCTCTCTTCTCTTCTCTTTCTTTCCCTTATATTTCTTTCTTTTTGTTTCAGATTTTCATTGTCATCATATCATCCATCTGTTCTAACCCTAATTTCAGCTCCATTTCTCCCTCTTTCTGTGCCAAAAAGTTCGTTTCTTGAAGCTTTTTTTCATACCCTATGTCGGTTTCTTGAAGTTTCGATCATACCCGTATTGGTTTCTTGAAGTTTCGATCATAGCCGTATCGGGTTCTTGAAGTTTCGATCATACCCATGTCAGTTTCTTGAGTTTTGATCATACCCGTATCGGTTTCTTGGAGTTTTGATCATACCCATATCGTTTCTTGAAGTTTTGATCATTACCCATATATCGGTTTCTTGAAGTTTCGATCATACCCATATCGGTTTCTTGAGTTTCGATCATACCCATATCGGTTTTTGGAGTTTTGATCATTACCCATATATTGGTTTCTTGAAGTTTCGATCATACCCATATCGGTTTTTCAAGTTTTGATCAATACCCATATTGGTTTCTTCAAGTTTTGATCATACCCATATCGGTTTATTGAAGTCTTGATCATACGCACGTACATCGGTTTCTTGAAGCTAGCTGTGATCATGCCCATATCGGTTTCTTGATGTTTAAACCTTGCCCATATGATCAAAATCTTGAACTTCTACCGATTCCTTGAGGCTTAATTCGTATCCGTTTCGGGTTCTTGAAGATTCGATTCATGAAGCTCTACTATTCTAAACCTGCCTATATCGGTTTCTTGAAGTGTTAATATCTTGTTCTTCATGAAAGTAATCAAGAAATCTTGTTCTTTAAGTTTCTTGAAAGCAAAGTCATTTCATGGGTATTGGTTAGTTTGAAATTATCTTGATACAAAAGCTCAAAGTTGTGATCTTCTTTCCGATGAATACGCGATACTTGTTTACACCCGAATCACTATGCAACTCCACGGTGGCGGTTTCGTTGATTCCGGGTGGCGGAGAAGAGCGGGTGGCGGAGGATGTGGGTCCACGTAGCCGTGGGCCCACGACTCGGTCTCCAACCACCTTCCCTTCTTCTTTCTTGGTAAGAATGGCAATTAGGATATCAAGGGCAAGGTGGTATAGTTTTGCCAGAAGGGTGTTTCATTACCAAAACGGGTCAAGATCGGATATCGGGTCGAACCCATTTAATACGGGTTCTTGGATGTTTATGGAGTTGATGGGTTTGGTTTTTCAAGTTGTGATGATAACTTATACTTTATCGGTTTCAAAAGAGGAGAAAACGGTTTGGCCCATGAGAACATGGGTTTCCGGGTATGGAGTCGGGTGTGTGCTTAACCTGGGTCTGTTATTCTGGCGATATCGGGTTTTTTGCTCGACCCATGTTGGAGTAGAAGATTCGGGTAACATCGAAGAATCGAGGTAATCAAAAATACGTTTTATTTTAAATTTTCCGAAAATCCGACATTTTTTTGAAAGATCGATTCAATATAAAATTACCAACATAATGCATCAAACACCTACTGGTAACGGGTAAAATTCAACATTATCGCTTACTTATCGGGTAAGATTTTATTAACTAGAACACATCGTATGCAACAATTTATCTCGGTAGGCACTAATCATGTTAAGAGTCGTTGTCCTCACTTACCGGGTAAGATTGTTGATTCTTGTTTTTGCTCTTAACGAGTAAGATTCTTAGTTCTTGCCATATCCGTCCGGTAAAGTAAAGTGACTTCATAATCGCTTACCCGGGTAAACGTTTAGTAAACGACACCTTCGTGTGACCAAGGAACTTTTTTCTCAACCAATTGTGAACTCATTTTTGACTGATAATGGATTATCTTGTAATATTTGATAATGTGGTACACGTTTACAAGACGATTAGGGTGAGGTAGACGATTGACTTAGCATTCATGTTATCAAATGTTACCAGATCAATATATGTTATCAATCAAAATCGGTACATCATAGAAAATTTCGAAACTTTGTTACTTTAAATCACTGCAACAAAATTGATTTTATATGACACCTAAAATGTCTAAGAGGCAGTTTACCAAATGCTTACTCGGGTAAACGCTTATCAAGTCACATTCCCTTACCGGTTGAATATGGCAAGGACCAAAAATCTTAACTGGTAAGAGCGAGGGAACGAACCGAGAGCCTTACCCGGTAAGTGATGGCGATGACTCTTACCATGGTTAGTGCTTACCAGGTAAATTATTACATACGATTTCGTTTTGGTAGACTAAAATCTTACCCAATAAGTAAGAAATAGAGTTGAATTTTACCGTTAAGAGCTTACCGGGTAAGTGTTCTAATATAATACTTTATAGTATGTTTTTGGGCGTTTTAGATTTTTAGAACGTTTTTAAAATAAAGAGTCATATTAACTACTTTATATGACACTTTGGAGGAACGTCCTATAAACCCGCTTTTTTATAGGATGTTTGTGTTTATAGGATACTTTTTCAAATTGTGTTGTAGAAAATAGTTAAGAAGACATTTTATTTTAAAAACGTATTAAAAAAACTTGTCGAAACACATCTTTAATATGACACTTTTTGGTTTGATACTATAAACTTAAGGGTTGTTTGTTACCTCTTAATAGTTTCATTAAGAGGCAGTCTTTGAATCGTTAAGAGGTTAATCTTATTTGGCAAAAAAAACTTGTCTCTTAATTAATGGTTTTAAAACCCTCTGAATGATTTTGTATCTTGGGCCTCTCTTGACCATTCACCACCCTAATTCTATTGTAAACAATTACCAAACAATTATATTTCATTTTGCACTGTATCATGAGAGCCTCTTAATCATTCTGACCACTTAATCATTTTGCACCAAACCATTCGGCAACTGCCAAACAGCCCCTTGGTCGTATTAAGTATTTTGTTAGGACGTTTAAACATTTTAAGCATCTTATAAAACTAGTTTTGTTGTAGTTAATAGAAATTTTAAAACTTTGTTACATTTATTGATAATATTTTTTATTGTAGTAAATAGAAAAAAATTATCGTTCACAGTAAAATTACAGACAGTTTCATTAACAATTACTAAAAGATACAATTGATGTTGTATATAGGAACTTGCAGATGATGAACAAATCTCGAACGTTCATGGAACTATTCTTTGCGATATGGTTTGTGATGGGGAACGTTTGGGTTTTCGATTCTCGATTTGGAACCTTTCAAAAAGCTCCTAAACTCGACGTGCTTTGCATCTCGCTACTGGCTTGGAACGCGATTACCTACTCATTCCCTTTCATTTTGTTTCTATTTCTATGTTGTTTTGTGCCACTTATTAGTAACTTACTTGGGTACAACATGAACGCTGGCTCGACCAATCGTGGTGCATCTGAAGAACAAATCCTGAAGCTACCTACATGGAAATACAAAGAAATCGAACCCGATTTAGAGCTCGGAAAATCCATCATGGATAGCTCGAACACAGTAAGTCGAATACATCTTGTTAGAGTCTTACATCAGCTAGACTTGGACCATTTCTCTTTGATATATGTTGTAATATCTCTTCTCTCATAAATGGCTTTTTGGTAGAGTAATCTAATGTGATTCCACATATTCTCAAATGGTATCTAAATCAAGGTATACCATTCTAGGGCAATTTGTATGCATCTAGCTAGCCCCCTCACCCGTCTAGCCTTTATTAGAGGGGGTGCATTAGAGTCCCATGTCATGTAGACTTGAACCAGTTTTCCTCGATATATGTTGGAACCTCTACTCTGTCCTCAATGGCTTTTTTGAAAAGTAATCTGATAAATTTGCACATATTATCAAATGATATCAGAGTCAAGGTCTATCACTCTAGGAGCTTGACTCTCCAAGGAATATCCCCTCACTCGTCTAGCTTTTATGTTAGGGATATGTTAAGAGTCTTGAGTCCCACGTGGCTAGACTTCGACTAGTTATTCTCAATATATGTTGGAACCTCTATTCTTTTCTCAGTAACTCTTTCGCAAAGTAATCTTCTTAAGTCTCATATATTATCGCACACCCATATCCTGTTTCATTATACTTTATGCATATATTGTTATGCCATGATGTCATCGTACATACATACATAATGCTAACAAAATACGTATTTACAGGAATGTTGTATATGTTTGGCAAAATACAAAGAGAAGGAGGAAATGAGACAATTGGGATGCTCACATACATTCCACATGAAATGTGTGGATCAATGGCTCAAAATAGTATCATGTTGCCCTCTTTGTAAGCAAGAATTGGAAAGATGACATGGATATCAACATGGACATGGATGTTGACATGACATGATATCTGTATGATTTTAATTTGTAAAAAACACATATATACGCGGTTACTAGAGTGAGGAAAATGGGTACAGATCGTAGTTCACCAGTAACCAAAAGTTTGGATTTGTTTGTTGCTATCATTTTTATTTGTATCTGTATTTGTATTCAATGTTTTATATATTCGGGATAATGCATATGGTTATAGAGGTCACAAAGTTTTATTTAGACCCCTTAATTATATAACCCTAATCGGATGTCATTTAGCCATGCAATTGGATCCATCTACCCAAATACATCTAGTTAACAATGACACCGTTAACAAATGTAAGGAAAAAAAATTCAAATATGACACCATTTGACTAAGAAAATGACACTAACATGATTCGAACTCCTGTATGGGGTGGAATAAAAGTCTTGCAAACAAACTCTACCAAATAAAACGTGTTTACATTGTAGTTTCAAAGTACATACAGTGGCACACAACAAATTAATATGGTTGCACCTTTCACGAACCTAATTTTTTTACCCTTCGACGGAGAAATAATAAGACGGCATGTGCCACCATTGGCACCACTATAGGTCCGCCCATGAATTTGACCCTTGATTTTGTTTATTTTGGAATCTAGAGACTGTTATTAAAAATCAACTAAAGATGAAGTTAAGAGTAAATTTAGGAGCTAATTAATCAGAATCGTCTACGGGGCCGTTTACCAAACACTTATCAGGGTAAGCGCTTACCAAGTCGGTTATCTCACCGGATAAATATGGTAAGGACCCAGAATCTTAGCCGGTAAGTGAGGGCGTCGACTCTTACCACAGTAAGAGCTTACTGGGTAAATTGGTGCATAGAATGTCGTTTTGGTGGACTAAAAAAATATCTTATTCGATAAGTAAATAATAGTGTTAAATTTTACCGGTAACCACATACTGGGTAAGTGTTTGGTAAACGGCCCCTACATAAATATCTAAGATTGGTTTATATAATTTACTAAAAGCGTACTCGCGCAATGCAACGAGATACATTGTGATTTTAATATTTCATTTTATTCTTTATCTCAGTCGATGTTATAATACGACTTTATGTGATTTTGATAAAATGATGATTTTTTTATTTTTAAACAAAATATATGTTTGAAAATATCATAAAAAATTGACAAAAATATATCGATATTAGTATCAAATTAACTATTTAAAATTCATCATTTTTTGTATAATTTTTTAATTCAATTTTTTTATAATTTAATTTATGTACAATAACGAAGTAATTTTTTTTATAAAGATAATAATTATTTATTTTGTTGGAACTCGATAATTATTGTAATTATATTATATATTTTTTATAATTTAAAATAAGATGTTCATCCTCTATTTGATTATGTTTATCCGCAGTTATTTATACGAATTCAAACATCGAGCTTTAATAAGTTGTATTTATGCATAATTACTTGTAATCTTGAATTTGAAGTAATATGCATCAATATACAGTACTTTATGCATAACAAAAATATATCGATATTCGTATCAAATTAACTATTTAAAATTCCTATTTTTTGTGATTTTTTAATTCAATTTTTTATTATAATTTAATTTAGGTATAATAATGAAGTAATTTATATTTGGTTTAATAATATAATTTTCTTATAAAGATAATAATTAATTATTTTGTTAGAACTCGATAATTATCGTAATTATAT
>NC_037529.1:68918453-68947001 GCF_001531365.2 Cynara cardunculus var. scolymus
AAAGATAATAATTAAGTATTCTGTTAGAACTCAATGATTATCCTAATTATATTTTAGATTTTTTATATTTAAAATAATATGTTTATCATGTATATGATTATGTTTATCTGCAATTAGTTACATGAATTCAGATATGGAGCTTTAATAAATTGTACTTACGCACAATCTACTTGTAATATTGAGTTTTAAACAATATGCATTAATAAACAGTACTTTACGCATAAAAAATAGTTTTTAAGAGTTTTTGTCAAATGATTTATAATATAAAATATATATTTTTATATAATTTAATTTAAGTTTAATAATAAAACAATTTATTTTTGGTTTAATATTATAAATTTTATAAAGATAATAATTAAGTATTCTGTTAGAATTTAATGATTATCCTAATTATATTTTATATTTTTTATATTTAAAATGAAATGTTTATCCTGTATTTGATTGTGTTTATCTGCAACTAGTTACACGAATTCAGATATGGAGCTTTAATAAGTTGTACCTACGCACAATTTACTTGTAATCTTGAGTTTTAAACAATATGCATTAATTAAACAGTACTTTACGCATAAAAAAGTGTTTTTTAAGAGTTTTTGTCAAATGATTTATAATATAAAATATAATTTTTTATATAATTTAATTTAAGTTTAATAATAAAACAATTTATTTTTGGTTTAATATTGTAAATTTTATAAAGATAATAATTAAGTATTCTGTTAGAATTTAATGATTATACTAATTATATTTTAGATTTTTTATATTTAAAATGAGATGCTTATCCTGTATTTGATTGTGTTTATCTGCAATTAGTTACACGAATTCAGATATGGAATGAAATCGTTTAAGGATGAACGAATTTAAGAGTTTTAACCAAATATTTTATAAGATACTATAGATAACAATTGCAATGTTTGTATTTAAGCGCTCTCTCTCTCTCTCTAGATTATAACAACATTATTACTCCTAGTCCTAGAGTCAATTAAAAGTTAAAAAGGGAGCAAAGTGTTATTTAGAGAAAAGATAAAGCACAAAGTGACAGACCGAGGAAAATATAGGGGTTGATAAGTAAATTTAAGAAATAATACCAATACTTTTCAAATGGAAGGATCTAGAAACCCTAGCTGCCTTACTATTTATAGAATCGCCTCTACCACAGAGCCTCACAAGCGTGTTGTTTCCCTTCCCCTCAAGATCATAGGCTTTGTTCTTTCCTCCACTAACAAGTCTTCGTCGTCGTAAAACCAGAAGATCATTAATGGCGGAAACAGAGACGTTTGCTTTCCAAGCTGAGATCAACCAGTTGTTGAGTCTAATTATCAACACTTTCTACAGCAACAAGGAGATCTTCCTTCGTGAGCTTGTTAGCAACGCCTCCGATGTGAGTATTTCTTTCCACTTTTCATGTGTTCAATTGTTTATCTTCTTATAGATTCAGTTGTATGAGATATGTGCTATTCTATGAGTTTCTGGCTTTAATTTAGAAAGATCTATGCGGCTCGTTGTTATAATTGTGTTTTTCCAGGGCATCTCTGATGAACACACTTTTTTTTGTCGTTAAATCGATCTATTACGAAGTTTTCTCTCTTTGAACACATCGTATTTCGCCTAATGTTTATTTACATGATTTCATTCAAACAAATTTGGTGGAAAGAACACTAAGAATACGGTCAGTGTAAAAAATAGCGTGATGCTTGAAGATTGTGAAGCATTAATTGCTTGTTTAACCTTAACGAATTGAGCGAAAGTATGAGACTCCAAGTTCGGGAGTCAAAAAGTGAATGAGTTAGTACTCTTTGTACCGAAATATGCACCATTTTAGTGGCGATGGCTGATGATCCTCTTAGAGCATATAGGATATAAAATTATTATGCACTAGCTACTTAGTTTCTTAGAGCATCTCAAAACAGATTTGGGGATTTTGGGCAAAAAAATTCATCCAACAGAATGTGTCACTCTCTAAATTTGAACTCCCAAAATGATTACCCTGAAGAAACATCGGATATGAAAATTATATTTTATTAATTGTTGAAATATTTGGTAGTAATACAATTAATCTTGTAATTCCAAAATGGAGAAGCCATTGAGTTGAACTTGTTTTGTTTTGGAGGCTTTGAATTTTGAATCTTCATTTTGAAGAAATTTTGGAGAATTATGTTTATTCGTGGTCTGCATGTCGTTCAGTAATTGTGTTGTATCTACATCACAATTCTTCGTGCCGGTCTTTGTTGACACATTAATTACAACCTTCTCTAAGATTTGGGTATCCTTTATGAAAAATCTATTCTAGCTTTGTAGTTCAATGTGCAAAATTGTTGTAATCCTCATTCTTATTAGTATTTGTTTTCTTTTTTGTTACGTCTTAATTGAACAAGAGTGATACAATATCTTTGGTCTGTAATTGTTTATCAAATCCATGATCTTAACATCCCCCTGATATTTAAAATTTGCTTCTTTGAAAACCATATATTTTGCAATTGTGTGATATAAAGTTATCTTACATAGACTTGAAATGTGTCATGCAGGCTCTGGACAAGATTCGTTTTGAGAGCTTGACTGATAAGAGCAAGCTAGATGCTCAACCAGAGCTGTTCATCCACATCATTCCCGATAAGGCCAACAACACACTGACCATCATTGACAGTGGAATTGGAATGACTAAAGCAGGTGAGACATTTTGTTACGTTTATGTTAATGAACAAGATGAAGCATTGTCTATTAAGTATACACTCTTTCTGACCATTATATGCCAATCTTTTTGCAGATTTGGTGAACAATCTAGGTACCATTGCTCGTTCTGGTACCAAAGAATTCATGGAAGCCATTGCTGCTGGTGCTGATGTTAGCATGATTGGACAATTTGGTGTCGGTTTCTACTCAGCTTATCTGGTTGCAGAGAAAGTCATTGTCACCACAAAACACAACGATGATGAACAGTATGTTTGGGAGTCGCAGGCTGGTGGGTCATTCACAGTAACCCGGGATGAAGGTGAACCCCTTGGCAGGGGCACTAAAATTGTCCTTTATCTCAAGGAGGACCAGCTCGAGTACCTTGAGGAGCGCAGGCTCAAGGATCTGATTAAGAAGCACTCTGAATTCATCAGCTATCCAATCTCCCTTTGGGTCGAGAAGACAACCGAGAAGGAAATATCTGATGATGAGGATGAMGAAGAGAAGAAAGATGAAGACGAAGAGAAGAAAGACGAGGAAGGCAAAGTTGAGGAGGTTGATGAAGAGAAGGAGAAGGAAGAGAAGAAAAAGAAGAAGATTAAAGAAGTGTCTCATGAATGGTCTTTGATGAACAAACAAAAACCCATCTGGATGAGGAAGCCAGAGGAGATCACCAAGGAAGAGTATGCAGCTTTCTACAAAAGTCTCACCAACGACTGGGAGGAACACTTGAAYGTGAAGCACTTTTCKGTYGAAGGACAGCTGGAATTCAAGGCTGTTCTTTTCGTACCCAAGCGGGCCCCCTTTGACCTGTTTGACTCGAAGAAGAAGCCCAACAACATCAAGCTTTATGTCCGTCGTGTCTTTATCATGGACAACTGTGAAGAGATCATACCCGAGTACCTCAGTTTCGTTAAGGGTATTGTGGATTCMGAGGAYCTTCCCCTTAACATTTCAAGAGAGATGTTGCAGCAGAACAAGATYCTGAAGGTTATTCGCAAGAACTTGGTGAAGAAATGCATYGAACTTTTCCAGGAGATTGCGGAGAACAAGGAGGATTACGTCAAGTTCTACGAAGCCTTCTCCAAGAATCTCAAACTGGGTATCCACGAAGATTCCACAAACAAGACCAAACTCGCGGAATTGCTCCGATAYCACTCCACCAAGAGTGGAGACGAGATGACTAGCTTGAAGGACTAYGTGACGCGAATGAAAGATGGTCAAAACGAAATCTTTTACATCACGGGTGAGAGCAAGAAGGCCGTAGAGAATTCCCCATTCCTCGAGAAGTTGAAAAAGAAGGGATACGAAGTCCTCTACATGGTGGACGCAATTGACGAGTATTCTGTGGGCCAGTTGAAGGAATTCGAAGGAAAGAAGCTCGTTTCCGCCACTAAAGAAGGTCTGAAGCTTGAAGAAACCGAAGACGAGAAGAGGAAGCAAGAATCTTTGAAGGAGAAATTCGAGGGTCTATGCAAGGTGATCAAGGATGTGTTGGGCGACAAGGTCGAGAAGGTGGTCGTATCGGACCGCGTAGTCGACTCTCCGTGCTGTCTGGTGACGGGCGAATACGGATGGACGGCCAACATGGAGCGAATCATGAAAGCGCAGGCTTTACGTGACGCAAGCATGGCGGGATACATGTCGAGCAAAAAGACGATGGAAATAAACCCAGAGAACGCAATCATGGAGGAGTTGAGGAAGAGAGCGGATGCGGACAAGAACGATAAGTCGGTGAAGGATTTGGTGCTGTTGCTGTTTGAGACAGCACTGTTGACATCTGGGTTCAGTCTGGATGAACCAAACACATTTGGAAACAGGATTCATAGGATGTTGAAACTGGGATTGAGCATTGATGATGATGAAGCAGGTGAAGGCGATGCTGATATACCTGCCCTTGAAGATGCAGATATTGATGCTGAAGGCAGCAAGATGGAGGAAGTCGACTAAAAATTCTCTTCTTTTTGAAGGTTTATTATTTTGGTGTTTTTTGAAATAGTTGGCAAACTGCTGCTTTTTGTATCGTTTGTCTGTTGGGAATACACGTATTTTGGTTTCTTTTAGAATCCTTCTCCCATCTTTGATGTCTTTTCTGCTCAACTTCCATTTGGTTTTGTGTAATTCTCTTGTTGGAAGCACAAAATGGTTTTTACAAATCATAGTAAAAAAAGCATCCCATTTTAGTGTTAATTTTTTTTTATATCAAATTTCAATTCCTTGGTTTATATATTGAAAATGCAGGAACCCTTGGATCAAAGGGCATCGATTTTTGGAAACACAGAATTAAATGCTGCTAAGGGTTTGACATTGTTTGCCGGATTGGATAGAATTTTGAACGACTATAATATTCCAAATCCTTTCACGAAATCTGAATTCCTTATAAACATTTCGTCAAGTATAATCACATCGTATGAAGCCACAACCACCCTTGTGAAAAAGTTGTTCATGATTTTGTTTTTCTTGTTGCTATTTGGTTTTTGTATGTACAAAATGAGATGCATATCACATTTTATGTTGTAAAAATACAAAATTACAGCAAGACCAATATCTAAAATAGTGGTTATTATAGTGGTATAGCGGTCCAAAAATAGTGATTCATATAATATTTCTTAGAATTATATATATATATATATATATATATATGTATATATATAACATAGTTCTAAAGAGGCTCAAACTAAAATATCGGAATATCAGTTAATGATTTCACCTTAAATATCTGCTAAAATATCGGTTGATTGCACCGCTAATATCATAAAGCAATTTTCACCGCAATTTTACCTTAATCCACAATCCGCTATTGCAGCGCAATAGCACCGCAATTAACAAGATAGATCACATTGTATATGGAATCAATTTTTTCAAAAGGGTGCTGTGGTTGTGGTTTCATATGATGCTTAAAAGTGATGCTTGTTTCACTTTGGTGGTCATAATCCTTCTCTACAAAGAGTTAAAGCAACTAGGGTTTACTTAAATGTCAAGAAAGAATGAGACTTGTTCAATATCCAACCCGCTATGTGAGTCGACTAATCACAAGACGACCACCTGCTTTGTGGGTAGCCCGGAGTCACCACATTTGAACCTCCGTGGTCACAAGGGGATTTTTATTCCTCCTTGGATTTGAACCTGAGACCTCCAAACATTTTTGACCTTTGGAGCCCAAGCTCAAACCAATCAGGTATCACCCTTGTGGTTACTTGTTCAATATTTCCAACAATTGGTTACTATTTTCGCTTCTAGGGTTTCGGTAAATATGTTACAAAAGATGTACTTTAGACGGAAATTGAAAGGTAAACATATTTTTGAGAAAGTGCGTGAATAAAACAACGAATGTTTTATATGCAAAATTGATGTCTAATAAAAGTATACAAACAAATCACCGGAGCAAAACTTGTGAACAAAAACCGGAAAACGTAAACACCATCAGGTATCCTCAACTCTTGAGTGAAAAACAAAGCTCGGGAATGTTGTCGTGATATCCCTGTCAAAAAATGTAACCAACTCAACATCTACACTTCACAAATAAGCCAACACATTCGCTATAACAAAACCAGTATATCCAACTTAAGGTGGGGAGTCTGAGGAGGGTAAGATATATGCGGACCTGACCTCTACTAATAAAAGTAAAGTGGTTGTTTCCGTTAAGACCCCGACTTGTGAAAGTGTAACAAAGAGAGAATACACAAATCCATAAGCTAAAATAAAGTTAAATAATATCATTTTTTATGAGCTTACTTGAGGTACTGAAGGGTCATATTCTTCAAAAGGGACGGATGTCGTAGCACAAGGTTTCTCCATTCTTCCTTATCGATCTTCCCGTCATGTTTCGTATCCGCTTCCTCAAACGTCTAAACAATCACATTCATTTCGAGAATCATCCCTTGGTCGTTGTACAGTTAAAATGATATAAAGGCACCGGAAAATGGAATTAGTTGAAGTACCTTATCAATGATGCTCTCAATTACATCACTGGAAAGATTCATGCCAGATTCAGCAAGAGTAGCCACCACCATTTGCTTCACCTACATGTCACAAATCCAAACAAATTATTCACTCCCATACCATACTAAAACTACGGCACTAGACTTTAGCATATGGACCTATATCTCGTGTGATAGGAACAATGGAGGTAGCGGCCGGTTGGGGGGGGGGGGAGGTAGGGAGCTGATTATATAGAGGGATGTGTATTAATTCCCATGGTGAAAGATGCATACAGTTTTAGAAATGTTTAAGTCATTACACATTAATGACAATTTTACCCTTAATAATAGAGAGTAGTGAATTATTCATCTCCTAGTTAAGGGTAGAATTGGAAATTTGATACTTATTAAGGGAAAAACTACAATAGAAATGTAGGACATTTATTTTGGGATGAGAGAGTATTTACTGGTTTTGGTCCTTCTTTCCTTTTCGAAGCATTTTCGCACAAGACAGGGTTTTTCATAGATCCACCCACTTAACCTTTGAGGTGTGTTTGGTATACAGACAGGATAGGACAGAATAGTTGTTCAACGTTTGGTAAGACAAAACTCGGCAAGACAGAACAGATAAAATGACCAATTTACCCCTAATGAATTGTTTATATATTTTATATATTTTGATTAATTTATGTAATTTATTAAACTATAATATAACAAAATATATCATTAGAAGAGAGTTTAAAGAGCATAAAATACAATAAATAGTATTTAAATAATTAATAACATGTAAAGAGGGAGACGTATTTGATGTTTTAGAAAAGAATTAAGTTTTATTTTGATGTTATATTGGTAAAATATAGGCCAGTTCCACCTTGTTCCATAAAGTCCTGCCACACATGGAACAGTGATCCCTATTCTTGTCCAGTGTACCACACACACATCTGCATACATCCCACCCCAGACCCAGCTTTTGAGTGGTATATACTAAGTTCATTTGGTTTATACAATACTAGAACTACAAGATATGTTGATTGAAATCGGTCTCATTCTCATCCATGGAGCGATACCATCAACACAATAACGTCTTAATCGTTCCATACCAGCAGCGGCCTGTTTGTGATAAAAGTGAAGATTTGATTTCATTAAGTTGTTTCATCGAATAGAGGTCATGCATGAACAACTCTTTGCATTAGGGGTGGGAATTTTATACCAAATCAAATCAGCCAACATTTGTACAAGCCGCGCCGATTAGTTGGTCCAAATTACAGTTGGTTGTTAGTACCGTACTAAGTATGCAAACTTGGTTGTTACATGTCCTGGGCCTGTTTGTTAGCATCTCAACGAGCTTAATGAGACTCGTAGCTTATTCAATCAACTGGACATTATTGTTTGGTAGTGGCTTAATTAGTAAGCTTCTACATGGAGCTTTATGCAGAAAGCCAAGTTTTTACCAAACATGTCCATCCCAATTAAAAAACACGCTTCTTCCAAACACCTTTGCAATCTATACAGACAACTTTATCCATACTGGACTTAATGGAAAACCAACCAAACAACCCATTGGATAACTTCATAAACAGATTAAAATTTACTTAAAACACATGGAAAGACAATGGGAAGCCTCAATCAATTGATTCCCAATGCACATGCAAAATATCTGTCTCGTGAGACAGATGTCAGATCTGCGTACATCTTACCCCTAGACCCTACCATCAAGTGGGATATAACAGGTCTGTTTGGTTTGGGTTATACAAAATGAACGGAATTACCTCCTGCCTCTCTATGAAACCTTGCTGCTTGAGATCATAAAGTTGAAAGGAAACTGCAAATAGAGAATGAAATATGGGACACTGAGCTTGCATAAATAAGATATATGCTTAGAAGCCAGAAGCAAAGTTCTCTGACTTAATATAAAGATCTAAAGAGAGAGCATATGCGTCATATTCTTTTACTAGGAAACTATTTTAACTTACACTCGATCTTATCGTCAATTGGAGCATTTGGATGAAATACTGATAGTGCACATGCAAACTCTTCGAAACTGAGGATTCCATTATGCTTTGTGTCAAACAGGTCAAACACCTGAAGTCAAAGTAATAAGAAAAGGGTTTCGTGAGAATGTTCAAATCAAGTGACAGACCATTGTTTGTCAAGAGCAAGTGACATCATGACTATTTTGTGTGTCAAAAAACACCATTATTTTTATCAATGTTAGTACTCCCTCTGGCCCAAAATACGTATCCAGATTTCAATTGAAGTTGGTTTAGAAGTGTCTACTTTCCGATTGACCAATTCTACCCTTAATTATGAGATGGAGAAATTCATTGACGCACAACATAATGACATATATAGGTCCCATTCTGTGGATTTTTTTTAAAAGATAACACATCCTGAATTCCCTTAGGGTGCGTTTGGTACATTGGACAGAACAGGACAAAACATGATCACTATTCCACGTTTGGCATGACTTTTATGTGTAACAAAGTCCATGGAACAAGGTGGAACAGAATATATTTTACCAATGTAACATCAAAATGAAACCTAATTCTCTTCTAAAACATCAAATATGCCCCCCTCTTTACATTTTATTCATTTTTTAAATTTCATTTATTGTATTTTATGCTCTTTAAACTTTCATTTTGTTGCCCTCAAAATATTATTTTCATATGGTTCTATATTTTAGATTAATTTATGTAATTATTTTGCAAATATTGGAAACTACATAAACTTTTTATTTTGGTGTCATTTTAGTTGTTTTGATGCAAAGTTTCCAATCACTTATTAGGGGTAAATTGGTCATTTTTTTTGTTTTGTCCTGTCCAGTTCTATTTTACCGGACGTTGAATAGTTGTTCTGTCCTATTCTATTTGGACACGAAACACACACTTATAGTTTACTTACAGAGATGTAAAGAAAATAAGGTACAGAGATACGCACCCGATCAGCAAACAGGCTCTCCTTTTTGTTTGTCTTGAATAATGCCAATTGGAACTCTTCCTGTGATATGTATAGAGATAATTTCAACATTTTATTTATATTATTAGAAAAGATGTTGCCATCCCCTAGGAAATGGAAGAAAAGAAGAACATATGCAAAAGACGTTATGTCAGCTACGTACGAACCTTATTGATTAGTCCGTCATCAATCACAGCACTGCTAATCTTCTTAAATAACTCATAAAGTGCTTCTATTTCGCTTACACTAACTGCATTATGCCACAAATGACTTCCCTTAGTATGAGGTGTGACTTGTAAGTGTTTTCTTGTCGGAAATAAAGCTTAGCATAATCTTGTTAGGATATGTGAAACCCCTATGAATCCCTCTCTAAAAGAGCTCATAGAGAAAGGAGGGAGATTCCTACATATATACAGGTTTTGATACGTAAAAAAGATGAAACTTAGCATGATCTTGTTAGGATATTTGGAACCCCTTTGACTCCCTCTCTAAGCTCATATAGAAAAAAGAGAGGTTCCTACATGTATACAAGTTTGATACGCAGAAAAATCACTAACAGAAAAAAAAAAAAAAAAACTTCTTTTAAGCTTCATTTGATTAGTGGTCCGGACTTTGATCTTTGTGATCAATCAAAAGGGCAACAAATGTGAGCCAAACCAAACAAAATGAGCCCGGTATATCCCACCCGGAGATGGGGTCTGGAGGGCAGGGTTTACGCGGACCTGGCCTCTACCCTCAAAGAGTAGAGTGGCTGTTTCCGTAAAGACCCCCGGCTTGTGAGAAAGGCGCAAAATAGAAGGGTAACAAATGTGAAATAGGGTTATAGACTAGTAGCATACAAACTGTCGCTCTGGCTAGAACCTCAGGATCTTCAAGGGCCGGTAATTGTTTGTATGATTCAAGATCACAGCAGTGGAGCAGGGAAGCAAATAAATGCTTGACCCCCTCTAAGCATTGAGACATGGTACTTGTTGTACATCAAAATACCCCATGATCATTGCTGAAAAGAAGAGCAAAAAGAAGTTAAAGATTCAACCTACATACAAAAACATGCGAGCAGAACAGCGAACATGAAAAGATAGAAATTACCTTTTGACCATTTCCTGCTGCTGTTAAAATAAATGTTTGCAAATTTTGATGCAGGGCAACTACACTCTCTCTGTTGGAAGTAAGAAAGAAAAAGAAAATTTTCATTAGGAAACCTCACTATAAAAGATTTCAAAAAGAAATAAAAATCCAAATGATTCCAAGTATTTGACTATAAAGCTTTTCAGAAAAACAAGATCAATGCTTGATTTTTAGTTTCTTTCATTTGATTCTCTGTTATTGTTGCTTAAGAAAATTCTGAACTTTAAAGTTGGTTTGATCATGGATGTCAAAATAACCACCGAGTAGCAACCCATGGAGTGCTTAAAGAGATCCATTCTGTAAGGGTGCATTTGGTATGCAAGATAGGACAAATAAAGTGTTTGTCTCACGTTTGCTGAGGAGTGGACAGGCTTGACTGGGACAACGGAGTTCTCTTTCTGTCCAACCAAAATAGTTGGAACAAGAACTACGGAGATGTAAAAACTTGGTAAATTACTAAACTATCCATTCAAATTAAAGACGTCAAACCTTCCACCTTTCTATCTCCTGCCTACTTCACTCTCACTCGGCCAATCCCATCCTAGCAACGTAGACAGTGCTTATAAAACTTCTGAACATTAATGTTGGTTTGATCAACAATTCAACATGGTGTTTCAGGAGGTTATAATCTGTTACCAATAGGTTAGCCAAGAGAATTTGTTGATCTCTTTATAATCCTGAACTATAAACTGATTGTAACTGTTGTAACTCCAGGTATCATTCATAATAAGAAACTGATATTCTTCTCTCAGTAAATTTCTCTCTCTATCTCTCCATCTCTGTTTTCTCCCCATTTGTTCTTCTTATTCTTTTACCATAACATTGGTATTAGAGGAAAACCCTAATTTCTTGAACCAGCCATTCATTCCTTCAACGCTGGCACCTGCTACGAGAAAAGCCATACTCATGGAAGAAAACATCAGATCACTAGAGCAAAGAATAGAAGCCCAAAACGAAAGCATTGCAAAGATGATGAAGGCTATTGCAGAGATGAATGACAGAATGAAGGAAACTGAAAAATCCAGACTAATTGATCCTCCAAAGAACGATGCTATAAATAGGGCTCTAGGGTATGTTCCTAAACTTGAGTTTCCTGAATTTGATAGTTCTAACTCAGTGATGTGGATAAAGAAAATGCAACAAGTTTTAGTCCGTGTAAAGTCCTTGAAGATCAAAAAGTTGATTTGGCTTGTCTGGGTATGGTTGATAAGGCAGAAAGTTGGATATCTAGTTACATAGCTATCAAGAAGAATGTTGGTTGGACTGAATTCATCACAGATTTGTCTGCAAGATTAAAAGATGATGTGGGGTTAAATGTGGTTGAGAAGTTTAACAAGTTGCAGCAAACAGGTTCCTTGGGGTTAAATGTTGTCAAGAGGGAAGGAATGTAACAGGAGGTTATAAATTATAATCTGTTACGAATTGGTTAGCTAAGAGAATTTGTTGCTCTCTTTGTAATCATGAACTATAAATAGATTGTAACCGTTGTAACTCCAGGTATCATTCATGATAATAAACTGATATTCTTCTCGCCATAAATTTCTCTCTCTTTCTCTCCATCTCTGTTTTCTCCTCCATCTGTTCGTAATACTTTTACTATAACACATGGATGTCAAAATAGCCACACTTTCATATCTGTAGCAACCCAGAGAGTGCTTAAAAAAATCCATTCCGTGATGGATTTAAACACCTATCTCAACAAAAAAATAGGGTTCCTCATAGGTTTTATCAATTGCATGTCAATCATCAAAATACGTATATGGATATAATACCGTCTAGAACATAATCTCAATTCTCAATATCAATTAAACATAACAATACAACAGGAAACAATCCCTCATCAGACCTCTAAACGACATCCAGTAGAACATACCACGATCATCATCGTATGATCTAATTCAACATATAAATTCAACGAAATCAACAATTATCTAACTAGAACAGTTACAGATCTCGCAACAGCCAAAACAGATTCTTGGTATGCTTTCAATATTGCAAACGGGAAACAAAAATACGTAATAAAATTCAGATGCATGACATGAACTAACCTTACGACAGATTGTCTGGATTGTTGCTCCAAATTGAGACGGGATGAAATCGTCAACTCTTGATATCGAACAGCAAATTTGATTTCACAGAAAACACAAATCGAATACAACAAATTGAACAAATTAAAGTGATGAAAAACAAGAAAACGATTACATATAAATATGGAAGGATGTGAGAAATGACACATCGATAAGGTGGTGGTGATGGGGTACATATCCGTAGTCCCGGCGACACCAGCGATGGAGGTCACGTGACCACCGCACGATCCTTTTTTGCTGTCATTTTTTCAATATTTATTTATTAGTCCCTAACTATTTTCTTGTACAACTTCAGTCCCTGTTCTTTAATGAAAATTTCATTTTAGTCCTTAGTCCATGTCTACTGAAATCTTTTGTGTTTGGGAGTACCATTTATGTTTTCCCAATCATGATTTAGGGGTTTGTTACATGATGTTTACCGGATAACTGTTTACTGGGTGTTGCTTGTCTTATTGGATAAGCATGTGAATGGTTGATAAGCTTATCCGATAAGAAGTATACCAAGAATTGGTAATCTTACTCGTTAAGTGAATAGATTAGTTTTACCGGATAACATATGTTTACCAACAATTCGTTTTGATGGTCAAGAATGTTACCGATAAGTAGGGGTGCTCAAAAACGCGACTAACCCAACCAACCTAACCCCGAAGCCACTCGACCTGATTGAGTCGAAAGATTTTCAAACTGTAGATGTCATGTTGAAATTGGGTTAGGGTCATTTTAACCCACTCAATAAACCTAACGCCTTTAAATGACATGAATTTAATATGATTGTTAAGTTTAGGGGTGTAACGAAGTCGAGCTTTTAACGATCTACTCGAGCTTATTAATTCTCGAGCTCGATTCGATCTCGATCAAAAAATAAAGCTCATTTAGCTTACAAGTCGAGCTCCATAACACCAATGTTCGACTGGACTTGTTCAAGAGCACGATTAAACTTTACAAATAATATTGAGTTGGATACCACATCATTCGTTACATCAACATGATAACCGGTTAACGTTTCAACCAGTTACCCGGGTATTTAAATGTTTAAAACTTTACATTTTAAATACCAAAATGAAGGTTTTAAAGTACGTTATCCAAAATAAGAATCAAGTTAAAGGTATGCTGTTTTTTCATGGCAGTTAAAGTATGTATGGGCCAAATGAAAAATATGTGGGCTCCGAGAGCCCAAGAGCTAAAACCAAAGGGAGGTGAAGCCCATCTCTATAAAAACTCATTCAACGTCATTTACCAACATGACTCGGAAGACAAGCAGGATACGACTCATAAAGGACACGCTGCGAACAATCTAGCCCTAGGGTTTGAATCGAACAAGCGAGATTTCATCAAATTCACGAAACTTTGGCTGTGGAACTCTTCAATTCTTGATGGGAAAGAGAAAGGAGCGTAGACTCGCGGCTAAGACTGCTGCTAATCGAAGAGTAAAACTCGATCTTCTAGCGGAACCCTCTGGTAATCCTGTCATATGCTCTTTCTACCTGTTTGTTTTGTTCCGATAGTTGATATTTGTAGCGTACAAGTTAGTTGCCGATATTGCTAAGAAGATAATTGATTTTAACTCATGTGAGTTGGAGATTGGGTTAGTGATTTATTCGAATACGTATTCCAACGGTTAAAAGTTTCCACTCCAATCTTGTTCGAAAATTGCAATCTGGAGTTATGAAAATCCAAGAATGGTGTTTGCCTGACATCATGGATGATCGTTTTAATCCAATAACTGAAATTTGCCTAACATATAATGGAAACGAAAGTGTTTTTGTGGTGGTGGGGTTTTGGTGTTCAGGCGTTATGTAGGTCAAAACGTAGCATCATAGTTCAAATTCTGGGGCCGTTGGTTCTTCATACTAAGCATATTCAGGATGGAAGAATCAATATCAACTGCCAATCGATGGTTCCCTTTTGTGTAATTAACATCCCATCCCATCACATCACATCACATCACGTCACGTCTTTATAGGTTACGTCTGATTGTAGTCATCTTTGGTGTTTCTTTGCTTGCATGCAATATATCATGTCGGCAATAAAGTTGTAAGTCTCTTAATAGTTAATATCTGTTCGTATGCTGAATTGATAGAAATTTTGCTTGGTGCACCGGACACAAATTTTGACTTCTTTTTATAGTGAAGTGCCATTTATGATCTGATTTTCTTAGATTCTGGCCATGTTGGGTTTTAATTTTCCTAGTCTTTATTGAACTTTATAGGAGATTTTGGTGAATCGTCTAACAAAGAAGAAGTTGGAGGTGGCGACAGTGCAAAAAATCATGTTGGGTCACCCGATTCACCATCTTCTTCAGGTGGGTTCCATCAAATTTCTCCCCGGACTGATCTTTGTAGAGGGCGTGATTGTATTGGTTGATGTTTACTTTATACAAGACATGTTTGCGCTCCCAAGATATTCCTTTCAGACTGTTAGGTGGCTGTGGTATTGGGAACTCAATTGGTCAACTGAGCTTGTTCAACTTAGCCACAGTGTTTCTTTGATTGAAATTCCTGACATGTTATATCCGTTTTTTCGGCACGCAGAGTTGCGACATTTCAACAAGATTAGTGGTTCGTATGTCTCTGCCTTTTTGTTTTATTCTGAATTACTAATTTAATTTCGATGTTGCAGGTGGCAGTGGCATGATTTGTGAAGTTTAACATACTTTTTCAGAGCTTTTGTTTATTACTTTAGGCCAATATGAGAAGTTCCTTTAAGTATCTATTGGGAGATTAGTTGTAACCAGAGTATGCATGTTTTGTTTTTATGATGTTTGACGGGTTTGCATCTTTATTTCAGGTCAAAAACCAGAAAATCCTTTGTTGTTACTTGGACAATATAGCGATGAAGAACTGGAGGAAGAATCGGGTAAAGAAATAAGCCATGATACTGGAGAGAACTCCCCAGCTGAGCCTGATGAGCAGGTGTGCTTAGATTACAGGATCTTTAGTAATTCAATAGTCGTGTGAACTATATCTGGTTTGGGATGCCTAGTTTTCAATTGGCTAGGGGTTTGATGCAGTAAATGTGTTTAAGTCCCCATTAGGGTGCGTTTGATATGCAGACTGGACTTGACTGAATGGGCGAGCGTGTGAAAGAATCCTGGAAGATTTTAGGGTTTTAATTTGACATGGATAGGTTAGTAATTTACCGAACTTGCCCCATTTCCTAGATTTTTGTTCTACCTATTTTGGTGGGACAAATTTTTTTTTTTTGTCTCACTCAGGTGCTGTCTTGTCCGTCTAATGTCACGCCAAATGTGGGACAAGTTGTTGTACTGTCCTGTCATGCATACCAAACGCACCCTTTATAGAATTATAAATTTTAAAAAGAGTGTTGTGATTTTATTTGTTCAACATGGCAAACTTGTACATTAATTATATTTTGTAGCAGCTAAAGGCAGACAGTTGTGAGGGTACTGGAGGAGATAAAGATGAAAACCTTATTGCCGATAAAGATGATCAGGAGAACAAGGAGCACTCTTCTTCATTGGATGTCTTGACCAAATTGGAGGAAAATGGTGTTATAGAAGATAATACATCCGTGTCTCTGCACATAGATACAGATGCTGTGGACCAGACCTCTGTTCCTTGGACATCTGATCAGCAGGCTACAGGAGATTTGGTATCCGGCTGGAAAATGGTGTTGCATGAAGAGAGTAATTCATATTATTACTGGAACATTGCGACTGGTGAAACTTCTTGGGAAGTCCCTGCTGTTCTGGCTCAAGGAAATGAACCAGTTGATGATCCTAAGTCTGCTCTGGAAGTCGAAGAAATGCATGTGACTTCTGTTGATACACATATTCCTGATAGAACTTTAGAGGCAGAAATGGATGTTTCTGTAGCCACACAACTGAATAATGGATCCCCAAATACTATGGTTCTTGAGGATGGGGAAATTGATGGTTCTAGTCCTCAACTAGAAGTGCATGATGAAAAATATGCAGGTATCATGGCAAATGATAAAGATGAGGGTAACCATGTTGACACAATAGATGGCAGAAAGATGTCCAGCCCAGATGGTGCCAATTATGGCTCTTCACACAGGGGGTTTGCAAGATATTCTAACCATTCTTTTAGTAATGGAGAAGCGCACGGTACTGATTCCGATATTCAAGATATGAAAGATCATATAAATCAGGGAAGAGTTGCTGATTCATCTTCTGATTCTCTCCGCCTTCTGCAACTTGGTGAAAATCTATTAGAGAGATTAAGATCTTTGAAAGGGTATATAACTTTTCTCTGCTATAATTTTCTTATATTATAACCATAGTCATCTAATGCTCTTCTTCATCCCACAAGAATTCAGACTTCTCATGCTACATGTGAATTAGTAGAAATTGTTGGATGATAACCAAATGTCCAAAAAAACGTGTATAAGATTTACTATAATACAAGGCAAAACAGCTTTTTGTGAAGAGTGAATTGCAACTACTATGTCTTGATTTCAATGGGGACATAGGTTATTAACTTCAAAAAATTGCAATTCTGGGAAGGAAATTGTTGCAATTCTTGTGGGAAGGATAGTAGATGTATCACTGGATTCTTCTATCAATGATGTTTATCCTCTTTATTGATATGCTTTCAGGTCTGAAGGGTTCAGTGAGCAGATATCAAAGTTGATGTTTGAACTTGATATAAGACTTGTAGACATTAAGTCACTAGTACCTTACGGATCATCATTGCTTCCTTTTTGGTTGCATGCTGAAGATCATCTGAAAAAGCTGGAAGCTGCTGTCAACAACCAAGTTCAAAAATGTTTGCAACCTTCAAATATTGCTGAAATGAATGAGGCAGCAAACAGATTACAGGAAAATGTTTGTGAAGCACCTGCAAATGAAAAGAAAGCTGCTTCTGCTTCTTTGGAATTCGATGCTTCTGATCATGCTAGTTTAAGTAAAGACACTGAGAAAGTATTGAGGGGTGCTTCTAGTGTCTGCACTGAGAATCCATATCTATTTGTTGATAGCACTCCTCGAGGAGAAACAGTAGAAGACCATGGAAATGTGGTTTCAGCAGATATATCCCCAAATTTGGAAGATGTAGACATGGATGTGGAAATGGAAGTTGAAGATGCACTTCCTTCTAAAGATGAAACAGGAGTCCATAATCGGGTCCAATCGGATCAATCTATTCCATCAAACCCGCCATCAGAGCCTCTTGGATTTGAAGAATTTGAGGTTCCACCTCCACCCAATGATGAGTGGATTCCTCCTCCACCACCAGATGATGAACCTTTGCCGCCCCCACCGCCAGATGAGCCCCATGAAGTCTCATTCCCTCCACCACCATCTGAGATGCAGACAGCACAGCCATACTCTTATGGAGAACAATATAATTTTACATACCCGGGGTCCAGTTTTGACTACTATGGTCAGACAAACACCGTCCCAAGCAACGATTATTATGTAGATGCTAACGGATGTCAAGTAGCTGCTCCTCTTGCGACCCTTTATTATGCAACCGTGCCCCATCCATATCCAGATCCCACTTCAGTTGTGAATCCTGCAGAGCCTGTGACATATTACACCCTACAAGAAGGGTCAGTACCGACTGCACCAGCTATTCGCAGCGTGGAAACTTCTTTACACAAATCTGGTCATGAAAACATTACTAATGAACAAACTGAATCTATCACGGCCTGGAATGATAGACCATTCTCTTCTTCACAAGTCGAAGTTACTGCTGCTGTTGATAGGCAGATTGGGAAGCCATCTGCAGAGATTCCTTCAATTTCGTCCTCTACCCATGTTCCGGCAACTTCTGCTGTAACACATGATGTTTCTGTGCTGTCGGCTTCTGCTGTTTCAGCTACAGTCACATCAACAGAACCGGTTCCGAAGGCTCAACCTAAAGGTAAAATATGATGAACACATTTCTGCCTTATTATTGGTAATTTCAGTTATATATCTATATCTATCTATACTATATTATAAAGCATTTAGGTAAAAGTCCTAAAAACAACTTATTAATCATTAGGTATCGGTTAGTAGTGCATAATCATTTAAGTTTCAAGTTTACAAGGAATCACATATGTCTAATTTGTTAAAGCTCTTTGAACTCCATAAAACTAACTAATAATTAACAGAAAAACACATTTAAATACAAGATAATCACTGCCCCCTACTAATGTGACAAAATACATTATTTTTATGCACACAAAAAAAGAAATTACGCCTTTATGTTTAGATGTAAAATATTTAAATTATAACAAAAAAATTATACCCAAAAAATTAGGATTTTTTAATCTTTAATTTGACACCAATATATATATATATTTTCTGGATTTTTTACCGGGTCTTTAAATTAGCAAGACGTTCAACGACCACTTGTAATTTCTATTTTTATTCAGAGTGAATTTTTGGATTTTATTTTTTTGATGGAAATTTGGATTAATTCTCGTTTTACATAAAATCATGCTTCTTGCTGCATTGAACGGGGACACAGCTAGCACATATATAAAGTTCTACATTTTCCTGTGCTCACCTTCATAACAAGGTCTAGATGTTTTCTGTTGGTCGTGTTTTGGGAATTGCTTCATGTTACGAATTTGAAAACCTGATAATTTCTTTCCACCTTTCCAGTTTCACGCAAAAAACGAACAGTTGCTACTGTGACCACGTTAAGGTCCAACAAGAAAGTTTCGGGCTTGGTGGATAAGGTAAAGTTCACCTCTTTAATTCTTTTGAACAATTTATGTTTCACCATGGGTCGTATTAATAGTTCTATTAATTCAAAAAAAGATTATTGATAGTTCTATTCTTGCAGTGGAAAGCTGTTAAGGAGGAGCTGCATGAAGATGAGGAAGACGAACCTGAAAACGCTTATGAGGTTTTAGAGAAGAAACGGCAACGAGAAATTGAGGTTGGTTAACTCTCATTTCTTTTATCATTCGTCATTCTCTTTTTCATTTAACACTCTTGCACAAGTCAGTCGGCGAGTCCTTCACGGATACAGTTGCTCTACTCTTTCGGGTAGAGGTCGGATTTGCGTACATCTCGTTGGAACCCTACTTTTGTGTGGGATATACCGAGTCCGTTTTCGTTTGGTTTATTATTGCGCTTTTGTGATGGTTGCTTATGGTGCCCCACTTGTTATGTTGCAGCAATGGCATGCTCAGCAAATTGCAACCGGAGAAGCCAGAGACAATGCCAACTTTCAGCCTCTTGGTGGTGATTGGTAAGTCGTTTGGATCCTCTGCTTTTTACTCCATCCGTTCCAAAAATAAGTGGCCATATTTCTATTTAGTTTGTTCCAAAAAAAGTGTCCAATTTTTAGAGTACCAACTTTCCTACTCTACATTTTAATTATGACATGGAGAAATTCATTACTCTCTTCGTACTTAAGAGTACAATTGTCATTTAGTTAAACTAAAATGTGTGATAATTACATATCTGAGTAAATTACATTTTCTTGTTCCTGAGGTTTGTTAAAAATTGCGATTTTCGTCCCTACAGTTTAAAATTTGTGGTTTTTGCCCCTATGGTTTGCAATTCATTGCTATTTTCGTCCTTATGATTATTGTTGTTTCGGTCCTTGTAGTTTACAACTATTTACTCTTTTGGTCCATTGTACTTAGAGGTAGGGATGAAATCGCAATTTCTAAACCATAGAGACGAAAATTGTAATTTACTCTTGCATATTTGTTAAACTTTTGTGCCTTTTCCAATATGGATATTTATTTTGGGATGAAGGGATTGCTTTTCTGTTTTGTGTTGTTTTGTTTTGTATATGGTTGTGCAAATTTTCATATGTTTTACATGTTTATTCAGGAGGGAGAGGGTTAGGCGGAAGAGAGCCAAAAAATCAATAGAAGCCGAAGAAAATAAAGCGAAGGCCGTTGATGACACTAACCGACAGCCTGATCTTGTTGAACTTTCAAAGCAACTACCATCGGGTTGGCAGGTAATAAAATCTTACATATTTGGAAGATCGTACATTCTTGACCTTTTTGCATGCCGGGTCTTCTCGGAAGCAACCTTTGTATCTCTTAAAGATGGAAGATAAGGTCTGCATACATTCTACCGATCCCAGACCCTACCTTTTCGTGGGAATGGGTTCAACCGAGTTGGTTTGATTTGATTTATATTCATGGATGGATTTAGGCTTAGGCTAGGAATGGAGAAACATTTGGGGGCCTTAATGGTGCATTTGATATCTAGAGGGGACAGGACATGTTTGGTAAGACAGAACCGGGCAGGACAGAACGGATAAAATGACCAATTTACCCCTAATGATTTGTTTATATATTTTGATTAATTTATATAATTTATTAAATTATAATAAACTAAGTATTTTCTATAACAAAATAGAAAGTTCTCGTTTGACGATTAAAATGACACCAAAATAAAAGGTTTATGTAGTTTCCAATTTTTATTTTATATCTTTTCTATATTATTTATTTATTGTTAATATTTAATAAGTTAATCAAAATATAGAAACCTTATAAAAATAATATAATTAATATTTTGAGGACAAGAAAGTGAAATTTTAAAGACCATGAGGGAGGCGTATTCATTGTCTTAGAAGAGAGTTAGGTTTTATTTTGAGGTTATATTGATAAAATATAGGTTTGTTTCATCTTCTTTCATAGAGTGGGGGGTGGAAAATGTCTTTTCCACTCTGTTCCACATATAATAAGTCTTGTCAAACGTGGATCAATGATCGTAGTTCGGTTCGGTTCTGTTCTGTTATGTTATGTCCAGTGTTTCAAACGCACCCTAAAGGTTCTTTTGCTTTAATTTGATATGTACTTCCCTATTACTGTGCATGTAGCATTACAAGTATTTTTGGAAGTTTGAATCACTTGTGGCCCTTTTGTCAATTTTTTTGGTAACGACATAGTAAAGAAAGAAAAAACCATTTCGGTGTTGCAAAAATCGTCGTGTAGTTGTGTGCGTCTTTTTTCATTAAACGGTACTTTTTCTAATTAAATCCTGTTTTATTTTATATTATATTATTATTTGTTCCCCGTTCTGGTTTTTTGTGGATCCGCTTCCGTTTACCTATGGATGTACTTCGTTTGCGCAGGCGTATTGGGACGAAGCATCGAAGCAGGTTTATTATGGGAACTCAACAACATCTGAGACCACATGGACTAAACCTACAAATTAAGAGAGAGCTAACACTCATTGTACACAAACTTTTGATTATGATCCTTGATCCTTCCTTCCATAGTTAATAACAATTTTCTTTCTGTTTGAAACCCGACCCGTAAATTGTGTTTTTCATTAGTCTGCAGAGACTATTAACAGAGATTGAGCTTGTTGAGAGGGTCTAAATTGAATCTAATGATTTGATTTAGACCTTGATAAAGCGAAAGAAGGGGGCATAGGGGCACTATGTTTGGTCGAATTGTTCATGGATTTGTACTGTCTATTAGACCTGTCTGATCCATTAGAAAAGCGGGTTTGGGTTACCATCATGGAAAAATTAGGTCGGAGAATTAGATGGTCTTCCTGAACAGGCCTTTTATATGGTAGGTAACATCGATGAAGCTACATCGAAGGCTATGAACAATTGTACGGTCTATTAGACCCGTCTGATCCATTAGAAAAGTGGGTTTGGATAACCATCATGGAAAAAATAGGTCGGAGAATTAGATGGTCTTCCTGAACAGACCTTTTATATGGTAGGTAACATCGGTGAAGCTATGAACAATTGTATGGTCATTAGACCCGTCTGATCCATTAGAAAAGCGGGTTTGAATAACCATCATGGAAAAAATAGGTCGATCCATTAAAATAGCGGGTGTGGATAATCATCCTTGAAAGAATAGAAGTGGGTTCGGGTAAGGAGGTAAGTGTCGATTGGAGCATTAGGTATTTAAGGTTGGGATGGGTTCAGGTGATCGATGGAGAATTTTTGGACAGGCCCGTTTAGGGGTGTGCAAAATTTGAATGGTCCGTAACGCAAACCCGAGCTGAAAATAAGGTGTGTGTGCAAAGTCGGAATGTCCTGAATGAATATGAAGCGTTTGTGTATCAAATTGCTAATTGGTGTAAACCGAGTTATAGCAATTCTTTGTTGCATCTTAAAACATACAAATTTAAAGTTAAGCTTACATCTATTGAATTACTATTGGGATTACTCAAGTTTTGTCGTGGTTCATATGGCTGTTACCAAACGCTTATCCGGATAAACGCTTACCCGGATAAACACTTAACAAAATCACATTATCTTACCAGATGAATATGGTAAAGACCAAGAATCCTACCCGGTAAGAGTGAGACAAGGACCAAGAGTCTTACTCGGTAAGTGAGGGTGACGACTCTTATCACAGTAAATGCTTATCGGGTAAATTGTTACATACGATGCTGTTTTGGTGGACTAGAATCTTACCCGGTAAGTAAAAATGGTTCGTGTTAAATTTTACATCTTAGACATCAAAATGTAAGTTTTAAAAGTACATTTCCCAAAATAAAAATCAAGTTAAAGTACAATACTTTTTCATGCAATTTGGCCAAAAAGACATTTCATATTATTGTGATACAAAAGGAATTTGCTTGCTAAGAGTGAGTTTGATAATAGATATAACAGGACATTATACAGGAGGATGCAAGAATACAATGGAAAAAGATATTAAGGAACCGTTTACCAAACACTTACCAGGTAAGCTTACCAAGTCACATTACTTCACCGGATGAATATAATAAGGACCAAAAATCTTACCCGGTAAGTGAAGGCGACCACTCTTACCATGGTAAGCGCTCACCAGGTAAATTGTTGCGTACGATGTCGTTTTGGTGGACTAAAATCTTACCCGATAAGTAAATAATAGTATTAAATTTTATCAGGTAAGTGTTTGGTAAAAGGCAGACAACATAGGAGTCACTCCACCAAACTTTACTTTTGCCTTTTGTATATCTTTGCTAAGAAAGATTTCAACACTGCTTGTACTGCTTTGCTTGGGTGACTTTCAATTGATTTGATCAACTTCTCGTGACTCTTGTTCTCGTAATCCTCAGACACGCCCTACAAAATATACATCAAATTACGAGCTCTTGAGCAGAGAAGAGAGAGTGTCTTAAGTCTAGCAGATATGAGACTCTAACAGTTATATGTAGAAACACCAAAATAGCAAAGAAACAGCAGCAGCAACCTCAAGGTTGAGAGTATAGTATAGTTCCTTCACTTTTGCTACGCTTGCTGGATCCTTTCTTCCATACTTCTCCTGGATACGTAAATATACCGTTAAGCATATATATATATATATATATATATATAGAGAGAGAGAGAGAGAGAGAGGGGTTGGGTTCACTTGAGACCAGTCTGTTTTCGTAAAACCCGTGATACCCCTTTTTTACACTTGAATTTCACAGCAAAACGCCAAGTCTTTTTGCTGTGAACGTTAGGGTTTTTTTTTTACCTTCACAGCGTTTTGCTGTGAAGTTTCAAGTATAAAAAAGTGATCTCACGGGTCTCACGTGATCCCAAGTCTATATATATATATATATAGAGAGAGAGAGAGAGAGTGAGTGAGAGAGAGATATTGGTTATTATACAACCCTTGACATTTGTACAACCAATACAACTCAATCTCAACCGTTCATTTCATTTGATTAATATGTGATTTCATAGAAGTTTTAATTGCTTCCTAAAATAAAGTATTGATCATAATTAATTAACCATATTCATCTTCCTTAAATATTCAAATCATAATAAATGAACTCCCATCATTTACATAAATATCTCAATTTATTGGGTTGCATTAGTTGTACAAATGCAACGGGTTATATTTGAAACAAACACTATATATATATATATATATTTATATATATATATATATATATGAGGTTTATTTTTATTTTATTGTAGTTCATGCTTACGTGTAGAAGTTTCTTTTGTTCCTCATTGGCAAGTTCCAGTGCTTTCACAACCAACCAGGAACACTTGAAGTCTTCAATATCTGTTCCAATCTGTTATAATGGGATCAATCAAATCATGAGTTGACTCGACTCGACTCGAGTGGATAAGACAAGACAAAGTAAGGTAGGCAAGTTCTCAAGATTCTTGTTGGTGGACCACTCAGTCATGTTTTATCCTGTCCTAAATTTCTTACCAAATGTCTTGTAAGACATGAGAAATGTAAGCGATAATGGTGGACTAACCTTGCCAATCACCTCAGGAGCACCAAAACAATCGAGATAATCATCCTACAATAAATCCATTTGTTTTTAGTATAACAATTTTTGAGTTCGAGTCGATCTTGATACAAAATAAAACTCATTTCACTTAACGAGTCGAACTCTATAACACCAATGTTCAACTTGACTCGACTCTACTCGTTTTACGGGCCGAGCTGAGCAGAGTCATTTGAGCCAAACATATTTTATATATTTACAAATTATATAATCAAAATATAAAAATCATCGAGCTAGAGCAAATAAATGAGTTAATCGATCTCGAGTTCGAGCTCATAAACGAGCATCGAGCTTGAGCTCAAACATTGGAAAAGTTATTCGAGCTCGAGCCCAACTTTAAAAAAGTTAATCGAGCTCAAGCTCGAATAACTTGGTACTCGATTTTACACCAGCTGCAAGTGATGATCATATTACCTGCACTTGAAAATAGGTACCCATTTCGACAAGGATGTCTTTCACTTGAACATGATCATCCAGATTCTCCCCGAACATAAGGAGTGCGCACGCAACCTTCAAGCAGAAATTCGTTTGATAAATTTAGTCATCCAAAACTATATGAAAGTGAAGACAGGTGCCATGAATCAGAATAATATATGGTAAAATCATTGTAAACGACGGTTTAAACCTTGAAAGTCGGCTCAACTGGTAAATAAAGGCTAGGCCTTGGGGCTTCTCAGTCCTCCCCATAAGTCGCCAGCTCAAGTCTCCTTAGGACCACTTGTGATTTTCTTGATTGTTATCTTATCTTCAAGACCCATGAGATTGGTCAAGGTGCACAGAAGCTGACCAAGACACCCATGGTTGCCAAGTGAACTTGGGTCAATGCAAGCACCGTGTTGCAGATGTTAATGGTGGCAAACAAGTAAATGTATTCGGTTTTACTCGTATATCACGACCATATCACATACTCATGTTGTTTGGATATAGGACATTTGTTGATTTAAGGAACAACAAAACAATACATGCTAAGTTGATAGATGTGAATAATTTGTCTTTAGAGGCTGTTTGGTTGGTCTTGCCTAAGTCTTATGTGGATAAAATTGTCTATGTAGATTAATCTGTCTTTATAGATTGAGAATATTTTTGTTTGGAAGAGTTTTTAATAGATGGAATGAGCGTATTTTTTAATTGGGAGGGCAGGTATGGAATTTTTTTTGGCTTTGTGAATAAAGCTTCCCCTTGGAAGCTTATTGAACAAGTCATTTTCTATATCATTAAGCCACTATCAAACGGTCATATTTAGCTGACCGAATAAGTTGCGAGTCCCACTGAGCTCATTAAGTTGTTAACAAACAGAGATATAAACATAAACAGAGCAAACACGAATTTAAGATGCAATAAAGCACAAAAATCTACTTACCGGAAGGTAAAATGAGTAATAGGCAGTTTTGAACTGAACAATCCGACGGTGACTGCAAGACAACATGACATTGTGTAGTTCAGAAGATGCAAATGACATAAAATTGATTGAGGAGTCGTTTACCAACACATAATTAGGTAAGTGCTAAGTTTGTAAGAATGTGGTCAAGGTAAGAGGCCTGGTCAGGGTAAGTGCCTACTGAAAATAGTTGTTCACCGAGTGTTTGGGAAAGTGCTGACTACGAGTCAGAAAGCAATCACTTTCTTACTGGCACAAAATATTTGTGGGTCAGAGTTAGTTGGCAAACTACATCCCTTCTTACCAAGCAATCACCTCTTACCCGGTACGAGGTGGTCAACATGTGTAAGATCCCACATCAGTTGGGGAAGGGAACTAAATTTTCCTTATAAGGGATTGGATACATCCTCTGTCAGACGTGTTTCAAAACCATGAGTCCAGGTCTGTGGACAAAGCAGACAATATCTAGTACGATTGTGAATTGTGAGATGTCACATCGGTTGAAGAGGGGAACTAAAGGGACTGGATACCTCCTCTACTAGACATGTTTTAAAACCGTGAACAATTAAGGTTGTGACTTAAGTTTATGATGGGAACAATTAAGATTGTGACTTACATAGACAAAGAATACTTGGATAGATCTTTCTCTCCCACAAGTGTAGTGATCAAATCAATCATTTGTCCAGAGGCCGTCTGGAATTCGACCTGCGCAACATGGGATTAAGAGTCATTATCAGAACCGAAAAGATTAAGTTAAATCCTTAACTAATTTGATGAATACTAAGAAAGGAAACACACCTCATTGAAGAGATCCAGTAGATCCGCATAATAAGCCTTCCCTCGGAAATGTTTCTTTAGGATTCTGGGGACATGGTTGCGAAGAACAACTCCATCATTCACTGCAATCATACCAACCTAGAACCAAATTTTCGACGACTCAAGATTCAAATTATCAACTACCAAACAATTGGAAGATGTAGTTTGTTGCTATAGAGTCACACCTTGGGTAATCTGAACCAGCAGGGTTGACCTCTGCGTGTATGGGACTCGTCCATAATGTCATCAAGTACAAGAAAATAAGCTTGAAGCTGCAAGCATCAATATCAGCAACGGTTAACAGGATGTTTGGTTGGTTTTCCATTGAGTTTTGTATGGATAAAGTTGTTTGTGTGGGAGGGTTTTTTCATAGATGGAAGGAGCATGTTTTTTAACTGGGAGGGGCAGGTTTGGAAAAATCTTGGCTTTCTATAAGCTCCCCCTAGAAGCTTAATGACTAAGGCACTTTCTAGATTATTAAGCCATTACCAAACAATCATCTATAGGTGAACAAATAAGTTGTCAGTTCTATTAAGCACGTTAAGATGCTAACAAACAGGCCCTAAGGCTCTCATACAACAAAAGTACGATAATATTTGTTAAAGTCCCACATTAGTTAAACTTCGACCATTTCAGCTTTTCTTCTCAAGGGCTCTTTTGGATAGTAGTCTAATGAGATTTCAACATATTCTCACATGACATTAGAGTTAAAGTTTACCATCCGGGACATCTTTGCCTTTTCAATATATGTTGGAAGCCAATTCTTTCTTCAATGAATTTTTTGGAGAATAATCTGATGGGGTGAATAATCTAATGGGGTTCCACATATACTCACATGGTATCAGAGTCAAAATCTACCATCTGAGATATCTTTGCCTCTTTCAATATATGTTGGAACCTCAGTTCTTTCCTCAAGGGTTCTTTTGGAGAGCAATCTGATAGGGTGAATAGTCTAATGGGGTTTCACATATTCTCACATGATAACAGAGCCATAATCTACCATATGGATATCTTTGCCTCTTCAATATATATGTTGGAACCCTAATTCTATCATCTTACAATATTAATCTCAAAAAGAAAATTCATGGACAAGCACGAATTGCTTCGAGCATTTATGTTAATATTACCCATTCGACGCACCAACCAAGAGCACAAGCAAGAAAAACTTCGTCGTCTGTTAATTCATCTCCTTTAAGCAACTTGTAGCTGTCCACAACAGAGAGGCCTCGGTTCAGCTTTCCTGCATACATCATGTTTCCTCTTACAAAGCAAATGTGAAAAGATAATGTTTCTTGAATAGGAATGGAGCAACTGATTTCACCTCCAGGTACATTGTAGTCAAGCATCTGCAGAAATAAGGAAACACACACAGTTAAATTTGGATATGAATACTGGCTTCTTGTAACTAGATGCTTGGACATATTTGTCAAGACAAATCATGTATGCATTTTTTTTTGGTGGGCGGGG
>NC_037529.1:68949881-68953489 GCF_001531365.2 Cynara cardunculus var. scolymus
TGGTCACAAGGGGATTTTTATTTCTCATTGGATTTGAACCTGTGATTTGATTCTCGGTGGTCACAAGGGGATTTTTATTTCTCATTGGATTTGAATTTGTGACCTCCTGGTACTATTGATCTTTGGAGCCAAGCTCAAACTAATCAGACATCACCCTTGTACTTGCACAATCCAACAAGATATATTTTGATTTTGATTTTTTAATGTATTTTTTTGGTCTCTATTGATGTTATAGTATGAATTTATGTGGCTTTGAACAAACAATAATGTTTTTTTAATAAAATATAAATTTAAAGATACGATAAATATTATAAAAGTTCTCACTTATTTATTTAATTTCTTTAATTCAATTTTTTTATTATAATTTAATTTAAATTTAATAACGATTTTTGGTGTAATAATATAATTTTTATAAAGATAATAACTAATTATTCTGTTAAAACTCAATAATTATTTTAATCATATTTTTTTATTTTAAAATAAAAAATTTATCATGTATTTGATTATATTATCTACAGTTAGTTACAAAAATTCAAACACATAGCTTAATAAGTTGTACTTACGTACAATTTACTTGTAATTTTGAATTTTATGTAATATGCACCAATAAATATTATTTCATGTACAAAAGATGGTTTTTAATAGTTTTTGTTAAATACTTTATAATATAGTATAGATAATAAAAATAGTCATAGGTGTAAGAAAAAAAAAATTATGAACCAGGTCTAATATTACAGGGATCAAATACGTAAATTTGAAAGAACACATTTGGTCTCTACAATTTTAGAAACTTTTTTTACACTTTGACATCATCACAACGTTTTGCTATAAAGTTTTAGTGTTAATTTAAGTTCTTATGGTTTCATGAAAACAAATTGGTCTCACGTGAACTCAAACCTCATTATAATAGTAATTTTTTTATGATTATAATAAAAAAAAAGTCAAAAAAACTTCACCCCAATTCATGTTTTTGTCAAAAATGTGGTGCAATATTTATTTATTTTTAAATAGTTTATATATAATATTGATCATTCTTTTAGTTAGGAGTGAGCAGCGGAACCGGGTACCCGACTATGAAATCGGAACCGCCTTGAAACTGTCGGTTCCGGAACCGGAACCGATATGAGTGGTTCCGGTTCCTGTTCCTAAAATACGAAACCGATTGAGAATGGTTCCGGTTCCGGTTCTCAATTTTTCGGAACCGTTACCTGCCGGGTATCCGGTATTTTTCAAGTAAAAAAATTATTATTATTTTTTAATACCAAATTTATATTAKGTTTACATCTTGAAAGCACGTCGTCATCTTCATTWTTCATCTAAATTCTCCATATAAAATGATTCGTATTTTTTCAAATTGTGTATTCACTTGAATTCATAGTATGTAATCGTTAAACTTTGAACATTTACCATTATAGTATGTAATCGTTAAACTTTGAACATTTACCAGTATGTAATTGTTAAACTTTGAACATTTACCATTATAGTATGTAATCGTTAAACTTTGAATATTTTCTATTAATCTATTATAGTTTGTAATTGTTAAACAATATTTGTAACAATTATTCTGTATAATTTGTATTCTTGCTTATTTATTTAGTGTTTTGACAATATTTTATTTTTTATTTCTAAATAATAAAATTTTAATATTTTAGAAAGCGGGTACCCGGAACCGGAACCGGTTCCCGACGGTTCCGGTTCCAAAAATTTAAGAACCGCTCTAACCGGTTCCGGTTCCAATATCTCAAGAACCGCCGGTTCCGATTTCGGTTCTTATCAAAAAGGGCGAGTACCCGCCTATGCTCACCCCTACTTTTAGTTTGCCAATGCCTATTTAAAAGCAAAATCAAAAGCATTTTTATTTATTTGTCATTTTGCATAAAAATATATTTTAAGTAATAGAAAAGTGTTGATAATTTCTATAAAGAAAAGGTGAAACAAGATATGGGATCGGGGTCGTTTATCTAAATGCTTATTCGGTAAGTGTTTATCATTAAGAGTTAATACTGTTATTTATTTTATCAGGTAAAAAATATAGTATATGAAAATGGTATCGTATGTAACAATTTATCCGATAAGCGCTTACCCGAGTAAGAGTCGTCACTTTCATTTACAAAGTAAGACTCTTCATCTTTATCATTGTTCTTATCAAGTAAGATTTTTGATCAGTTGAAAGCAAGGAGTTTAATCATATAGGACAAAGAGTTGGATTTTGATAATATTGTGACAAGAAGTTGGATTAGATTCCCATTTTTTCTCTCGTCATAAAAAATAAATTTCGGTTTCATGATCAACAAGGTAATGTTATATAAAAAATGTGTTTAAATATTCAATTATTAAATAAATATGCTTCAAAAGGTGGTCTAAAAAAATACGACCAACTATGATTTAGTATTTTCGAGAGATAATTAGATAAATAATTATATTTATATAATATTTAATATATATATATATATATATATATATACATACACACATATATAATAGGTTTTTGGACAGATTGGTAGGCAAAAATCAAATTCGACCTGTCATGTTCATCCGGTAAGAAAAATTACCCCGTAAGCATTTACCGGATAAACGTTTAGTAAACGGTCTCTAAGTAATAATAGATTTTATATGCTCAAAGACGCCTAATATCAAAAATATATTACAATATTTAATTAGGGATATGCAAAATTTAAATAGTCCAAAACTAGAATCCAAAACAAGTTGTTTGTACAAAATTGAAATCCGAAACGGGGAATTTTGGGGGAATGTTTGGTTTTGGGTCGGATTTAGTGATGGCCAAACAAGGCCGGCCCAGCTTGGGATTGCCGGAGGACTGGAACCGGTTATGGTTTTGGTGGGTTTCGAGGGACCGGCCCGACTGAAACCAGGACCGGTTATGGGCCCGACCCATTTTTTTAAAAAATGGCCGTTTTTTTTTTAAATATAGCCGTTATATGACTTTTAATTATAATAAAACACATTTTTAAAGTGTATTTCAGTGACCCGATTACAAATTTTATTATGTACTAAAAAACCTTTCATTAAAAAGATTAAAAATATTTTTTTTTGGTCGGGACCGGCTAACCATATCCGGTTATATGAATGTTTAATCGAGCTTAGTATTTTCGACCGGACTGGCTATGACCAGCACTGTTGATGTCCGGGACCGATAAGGACCGGCCAGTCCCGGCCAAGGACCGGTTTTTTGTCATCACTACTTTCAAGCCACCGACTTTCAATATATATAGAGATGCGCCCTCTGCCTTTTAATTTTAGCTTTTGGGCTCTCGAGCCCACATGTTTCTTATTTGGCCCAAACATACAATTTACAAAAAAGTGTTTAATTTGTGACGAGGGGTAAAATGGTCATTTATGTCATTCATTATTTATTCTCAATTTGGAACTATTTATTTTTACAAAATCTTTTTTGAAATATTTTTAAAAAGTTGGGGGTTTTCATAAAAAGAAGCGTTCTCCTCTTTGAAACAGAGGTAGGATCATCTACAAATGCACAAAAATGCCCACGTCTGAGACCTGGTCTTGGTGCGGCTTGATCCCGGTCAAAAAAGCTTGAGCGTAGTGAGCTAAACCCGGAACAAGGTGAAATTGGGGGGGGGGGGGGG
>NC_037529.1:68955179-68960249 GCF_001531365.2 Cynara cardunculus var. scolymus
GTGGAGGAGGAAGCACAAGGGAGGGAAGCTTTTCGTGAGTGGATGCAAAATGGGTTAGGGAGAAATCTAGACCATGCCTCCTTCTCATCCTCATCCACCAGTAGGTAAGGACCCTTAGGTAGGTGTGGTGACCACCTTTGATTGGATGGAAGTATGGGTCAAAGTACCTCATGTAAGACCACCCCCCCTTTTTCCATTTTTTTATTATTTCCTTTACATAAAAGCACGCTAATAAATACATATATAATATATATATATATATATATATTTACATATACCAGTATATATATATATATATACTTAAAATATTCAAGAATAAGAGAAAACATAAGAATACCTCGTAGCGGAACGAAAGAGAATTTCGGGGTGTTACAACCTGCCCTGAGAAAACTCGATCTGACCTTTTCTCAACCTCAAAGATTGGTTCGGGGCCATTTTTTTGCTCACTGAAAACGCGTTTGGAAGGTCGGGTCTTGTACATCTCTACGATCATCCATAATGGTAATCTTTTTATTTTATTTTATTCAAAAAGTATGGGAAATACAAGCTCAACCAGCCAAATAAAAACAAGCCTATTGAGAGCTTATACAGTTACAAACGATCAACCCAACCCAACCCAACCTAACGCGAAATAACACAACCCGAAGTAACCTGATGTCTAATTGAGTTGTAAAATTTTCAAATCGTAGGTAATGAGTTGATATTGGGTTACTATTATTTGAACCAAACCAAATCCGATGAACCCAATATCCTTTTATTTCTTGGATTTAATATGATTGTTGAATTTTTATTAACATATAATTTAGACAATTACACTATCACATACGCTATTCATATACACATATTTTCAATCTATTCATATCTTTATATAACTCATTCGTATATATGTTCAGTAATTGTGAACGTATATATGGATAACATGTATTAAATATGGAATTTTCGTTAAAGACAGGGATTGAAGTCGTACATGAAAATAGTTAGGGATGTAATCAGTAAATTTTAAAGAAAATGACAGCAGAGAAAAGACCAAGAAAAGGTTCGTGAGGTGGTCACGTGACCTCCATCGCTGGTGTCGCCGGGACTACGGATATGTACCCCATCACCATCACCTTATCGACGTGTCATTTCTCACATCCTTCCATTTTTAGGTAATCGTTTTTCTTGTTTTTCATCACTTTAATTTGTTCGATTTGACGTCTTCGATTTGTGTTTTCGTGAAATCAAATTTGCTGTTCGATATTAAAAGTTGAAGATTTCATCCCGTCTCAATTGGAGCAGCAATTCAGACGATCTGTCATAAGGTTAGTTCATGTCATGCATCTGAATTTTATTTCATATTCTTGTTTCCCGTTTTCAAAAATTGAAAGCATACGAAGAATTTGTTTCGTTGTTGCGAGATCTGTGACTGTTCTAGCTAGATAATTGCTGATTTCTTTGAATTTATGTGTTGAATTATGATGGAAGTGTTGAATTGGATCATAGGATGATGATCGTGGTATATTCTACTGGATGTCGTTTAGAGATCTGATGTATATACATATCATATTCATATACGTATTTTGATGATTGACATGCAATTGATAAAACCTAATGAGGAACCCTAATTTGTTGAGATAGGTTTGTAAATTCATTACAGAATGGATTTCTTAAGCACTCTCTGGGTTGCTACAAGTATGAAAGTGTGGCTATTTTGACATCCATGTTGAATTGTTGATCAAACCAACATTAATGTTCAGAATTTTTATAAGCACTGTCTATGGTATGCAAGGCGGGTGACAAAATTGTGGAAGGTTTTATGGTTTCAATTTGACATGTCTAGTTTAGAAATTCACCCAGATTGTCTGGTCCCGCTAGTTTTTGTTCCAACTATTTTGGTGGGCCAGGAAAAAGAAAACATTTTTGTCCCACTCAAGCCTGTCCGCTCGTGTCTCACCAAACGTGAGACAAAAACTTTGTTTTGTACTATCTTGTAATGTCTTGCATGCCAAGCACCCTTACAGAATGGATTTCTTTAAGCACTATCTGGGTTGCTACGCGTATGACAATGTGGCTATTTTGACATCCATGTTGATCAAACCAACTTTAAAGTTCAGAATTTTCTTAAGCAACAATAACAGAGAATCAAATGAAAGAAACTAAAAATCGATCATTAATTATGTTTTCCGGAAGAGCTTTATAGTCAAATACTTGGATCATATTCATTTGGATTTTTTTACTTCTTGAAATCTTTTATAGTGAGGTTTCCTAATGAAAATTTTCTTTTTCTTTTTACTTCCAACAGAGAGAGTGTAGTTGCCCTGCATCAAAATTTGCACACATTTATTTTAGCAGCAGCAGGAAATGGTCAAAAGGTTATTTCTATCTTTTCAAGTTTGCTGTCTGCTTGGATGTCTTTGCTGTCTGCTTGGATGTCTACATTGTTCTCATCTGTTTGACATAATTCTCAAGATCACTGAAATCTACAATATCTTGGTTGAATCTTTGACTTTTCTTTTGGTCTTCTTTTCAGCAATGATCATGGGGTATTTTGATGTACAACAAGTACCATGTCTCAATGCTTAGAGGGGGTCAAGCATTTATTTGCTTCCCTGCTCCATTGCTGTGATCTTGATTCACACAAACAATTAACGTCCCTTGAAGATCCTGAAATTCTAGCCAGAGCGACAGTTTGTATGCTATTAATCTATAATCCTATTACACATTTGCTGCCCTTCTATTTTGCGCCTTTCTCAGATGCTGGGGGTCTACCTGGAAACAACCACTCTAGCATCTGAGCGTGGAGGCCAGGTCTGCGTATTCCCCCCCCCCCCCTGATCCCATCTTCGGGTGGGATATACTTGGTTTGTTTGGTTTACATTTGTCGCCCTATTGATTGAGATCACAAAGATCAAAGTTCAGACCACAAATCAAATTAAGCTGAAGAGTAGCTTTCTTTTTTGTTAGTATTTTTTTGTGTATCAAACGTATATATATGTAGGAATGTTCCCTCTTTGTATATGAGTCTTTTAAGGAAAGATTCAAAGGGGTTCCAGATATCCTAACAAGTTCATGCCAAGTTTCATCTTTTTTATGTATCAAACATATATATATAATATGTGTGTGTGTATATATATATATATGGAGTGAGATCAGGGAAAACCCCCCAAAACAATGAAAATTTGAGGAACATCCTAATAACTGTTCATCTTACGGTATGCTCATATGCATACAAGTAATTGAAGATGTTTTTTTGGTTTCTATGCATGTGTACATGTTATGCACATGTTTATACTAGAAAAATTACTGACAAATTACTTGTATGCACATGTGCCTACAGCTAAATGGTTACCAGGGTGTTCCTCAGTTTTTCATTTTTTTTGCGGTTTTTCCATGAACCTAACCCTATATATATATATATATATATATATATAAGAATTTCCTCTCTTTCTATATGAGCTCTTTTAGAGAGGGATTCAAAGGGGTTTCCGCATATCCTAACAAGATAATGCTAAGCTTCTTCTTTGCTTCATTTCTGTCAAGAAAACACTCATAACTCACACCTCATACTAACAGAAGTCATCTGTGGCATAATGCAGTTAGTGTAAGCGAAATAGAAGCACTTTATGAGTTGTTTAAGAAGATTAGCAGTGCTGTGATTGATGACGGACTAATCAATAAGGTTTGTGTCGAAGCTGGCATAACGTCTTTTGCATATCTAGGGGATGGCAACATCTTTTCTAATAATCTAACTAAAATGTTCAAATGATCTGTATACGTATCACAGGAAGAGTTCCAATTGGCATTATTCAAGACAAACAAAAAGGAGAGCTTGTTTGCTGATCGGGTGTGTATCTGCATAGCTTATTTTCCTTACATCTTTTCAAGTAAACTATAAGGGTGCGTTTGGTATCCAAACAAGATAGGACATGACAGAACAGATAAAATGACCAATTTACCCCTAATATTTATAAGAATAATGGTGTTTTTTGACACATAAAGTAGTCATGATATCATGTGCTGTTGAAAAACAATGCTAGTCATTTGATTTGAACATTCTCATGAAACCCTCTTCTTATTACTTTGACTCCAGGTGTTTGACCTGTTTGACACGAAGCATAATGGAATCCTCGGTTTCGAAGAGTTTGCATGTGCACTATCTGTATTTCATCCAAATGCCCCAATTGATGATAAGATCGAGTGTAAGTTAAAATAGTTTCCTACACTACAACAAAATTATTTTATAGGACACCTAAAATGTAGAAACGTCCTAAAAGTACTTTATACGACTTAAGTTTATAGGACCAAACCAAAAAGTGTCCCATGTAAAAGTGTTACAATAGGTTTGTATTTAGACTAGCTTTAAGACGTTTTTAAAAGGAAGTGTCGAATTAACTATTTCATACAACGCTATTTGAAAAGGTGTCATATAAAAAGATAAGTTTATGGGACGCTTCTCAAAAATGTCCTATAAAATAGCTAATAAGACACTATTTTAAAAACGTCCTAAAAAACTTGTTAAAACGCCTAAAAGCGTCATAAATCTATTGTAACGCTTTTAGATAGGACGCTTTATAGTTTGGTCCTATAAACCTAAATCCTATGAAGTATTCTATTAGGACGTTTAGACAATCCAAGCTTCTTGTAAGGCCAATTTTGTTGAAGTTCTAGTAAAAGAAATATGATGCATATGTTATCTTTTTGGATCTTTAGATTATGTTCATTTGCTTCAATTTCCACATCTGAGAACTTTGCATATATCTTCTTTATGCACGCCCTGAATCCCGTATTTCATCCTTGATTTGCAGTTTCCTTTCAACTTTACGATCTCAAACAGCAAGGTTTCATAGAGAGGCAGGAGGTAATTCCGTTCATTTTTTAAATCAAACCAAACAGGGCCATTATATCCCACCTGATGGTAGGGTCCGGGGGGTAAGATGTACTCAAATCTGACATCTATCCCACGAGACATAGGTTTTGCTTGTGCATTGTGAATCAATTGATTGAGCGCCCCCAAAAAAACCCTTATTCCTATCTAAAGTCTAGTACCAGAGTTTAGTATGGTATGGGAGTGAATAATTTGTTTGGATTTGT
>NC_037529.1:68962899-68991467 GCF_001531365.2 Cynara cardunculus var. scolymus
TGGGGAATTCTCTACGGCCTTCTTGCTCTCACCCGTGATGTAAAAGATTTCGTTTTGACCATCTTTCATTCGCGTCACGTAGTCCTTCAAGCTAGTCATCTCGTCTCCACTCTTGGTGGAGTGRTATCGGAGCAATTCCGCGAGTTTGGTCTTGTTTGTGGAATCTTCGTGGATACCCAGTTTGAGATTCTTGGAGAAGGCTTCGTAGAACTTGACGTAATCCTCCTTGTTCTCCGCAATCTCCTGGAAAAGTTCAATGCATTTCTTCACCAAGTTCTTGCGAATAACCTTCAGAATCTTGTTCTGCTGCAACATCTCTCTTGAAATGTTAAGGGGAAGGTCCTCGGAATCCACAATACCCTTAACGAAACTGAGGTACTCGGGTATGATCTCTTCACAGTTGTCCATGATAAAGACACGACGGACATAAAGCTTGATGTTGTTGGGCTTCTTCTTCGAGTCAAACAGGTCAAAGGGGGCCCGCTTGGGTACGAAAAGAACAGCCTTGAATTCCAGCTGTCCTTCRACMGAAAAGTGCTTCACRTTCAAGTGTTCCTCCCAGTCGTTGGTGAGACTTTTGTAGAAAGCTGCATACTCTTCCTTGGTGATCTCCTCTGGCTTCCTCATCCAGATGGGTTTTTGTTTGTTCATCAAAGACCATTCATGAGACACTTCTTTAATCTTCTTCTTTTTCTTCTCTTCCTTCTCCTTCTCTTCATCAACCTCCTCAACTTTGCCTTCCTCGTCTTTCTTCTCTTCGTCTTCATCTTTCTTCTCTTCTTCATCCTCATCATCGGATATTTCCTTCTCGGTTGTCTTCTCGACCCAAAGGGAGATTGGGTAGCTGATGAATTCAGAGTGCTTCTTAATCAGATCCTTGAGCCTGCGCTCCTCAAGGTACTCAAGCTGGTCCTCCTTGAGATAAAGGACAATTTTAGTGCCCCTGCCAAGGGGTTCACCTTCATCCCGGGTTACTGTGAATGACCCACCAGCCTGTGACTCCCAAACATACTGTTCATCATCGTTGTGTTTTGTGGTGACAATGACTTTCTCTGCAACCAGATACGCTGAGTAGAAACCGACACCAAATTGTCCAATCATGCTAACATCAGCACCAGCAGCAATGGCTTCCATGAATTCTTTGGTACCAGAACGAGCAATGGTACCTAGATTATTCACCAAATCTGCAAAAAGATTGGGGCATATAATGGTCAGAAAGGGTGTATACTTAATAGACAATGCTTCATCTTGTTCATTAACATAAATGTAACAAAATGTCTCACCTGCTTTAGTCATTCCAATTCCACTGTCAATGATGGTCAGTGTGTTGTTGGCCTTATCGGGAATGATGTGGATGAACAGCTCTGGTTGAGCATCTAGCTTGCTCTTATCAGTCAAGCTCTCAAAACGAATCTTGTCCAAAGCCTGCGTGACACATTTCAAGTCTATATGAGATAACTTCATATCACACAAATGCAAAATATATGGTTTTTAAAGAAGCAAATATTAAAAATCAGGGGGATGTTAAAATCATGGATTTGATAAACAATTACCGACAAAAGATATTGTATCACTCTTGTTCAATTAAGACGTAACAGAAAAACAAATACTAATAAGAATGAGGGTTACAAACAATTTTGCGCATTGAACTAGAAAGCTAGAATAGATTTTTCATAAAGGAAACCCAAATCTTAGACAAGGTTGTAATTAATGTGCCAACAAAGATCCGGCAAAAAGAATTGTGATGTAGACACAACACAATTACTGAACGATATGTAGACCACGAATAAACATAATTCTCCAAAAAAAATTCAAAATAAAGATTCAAAATTCAAAGCCTCCAAAACAAAAACAAGTTCAACTCAACGGCTTCTCCATTTTGGAATTACAAGATTAATTGTATTACTACCAAAATATTTCAACAATTAATAAAATGTAATTTTCATTTCCGATGTTTCTTCAGGGTAATCATTTTGGGAATTCAAATTTAGAGAGTGGCACAATCTGTTGGAGCAAAAATTTTGCCCAAAATCCCTAAATCTGTTTTGAGATGCTCTAAGAAACTAAGTAGCTAGTGCATAATAATTTGATCTCCTATATGCTCTAAGAGGATCATCAGCCATCGCCACTAAAATGGTGCAAGTTTCAGTACAGAGAGTACTAACTCATTCACTTTTTGACTCCCGAATTTGGAGTCTCATACTTTCGCTCAATTCGTTAAGGTTAAACAAGCAAGTAATGCTTCACGATCTTCAAGCATCACGCTACTTTATACACTGACCGCATTCTTAGTGTTCTTTCCACCAAATTTGTTTGAATGAAATCATGTAAATAAACATTTGCAACTCATAACACCAAAATGAGGCGAAATACGATGTGTTCAAAGAGATAAAACTTTGTAATGGATCGATTTAACGACAAAAAAGTGTGTTCATCAAAGATGCCCTGGAAAAACACAATTACAACAACGAGCCGCATAGATCTTTCTAAATTAAAGCCAGAAACTCATAGAATAGCACATGTCTCATACAACTGAATCTATAAGGAGATAAACAATTGAACACATGAAAGTGGAAAAGAAATACTCACATCGGAGGCGTTGCTAACAAGCTCACGAAGGAAGATCTCCTTGTTGCTGTAGAAAGTGTTGATAATTAGACTCAACAACTGGTTGATCTCAGCTTGGAAAGCAAACGTCTCTGTTTCCGCCATTAACGATCTTCTGGTTCTACGACGACGAAGACTTGTTAGTGGAGGAAAGAACTAAAATCGACGATCTAAAGAAGAAAAGGAAACAAAAGGGTTGTGAGTCTCTCTGGTAGAGGCGATTTTATAAATAGTAAGGCAGCTAGGGTTTCTAGATCCTTCTATTTGAAAAGTATTGGTATTATTTCTTAAATTTACTTATCAACCCCTATATTTTGCTCAGTCTGTCACTTTGTGGTTTTATCTTTTTAGAATGACACTTTGCCTCCTTTTTAACTTAGGAGTAGGAGTGTTCGGGAAAAAAAAAAGTCGGACCTTGGGGTGTACAAAAATTGTCAACTCCTGAAACCCGCTAAGCCAACTCGCCAACAATCCAATTAGACTCAAACTATCAAACCGCTAATTAGAATGGTTGAAATTGGGTTACTCAAACCGCCACTAACATTATTTGGATTAAAATAAGTATGTGTGTGTGTGTGTAACATTATAATTTACATCCCAAAAAACATGTGTATATTTTAGTCCAATTTAGGGTTGTTTAACAGTTGCTGAATGGTTTGGTTCAATTTAGGGTTGTTATTTTAGTCCAAAAAAATGAGAACTGAAACCAGTCATTATCGGTTCCATATTTTACAAACCACAAATGACTATTTCAAAATTGTTTTGGATCCAAAGACAGGTACCTAGTTCTTATGCTTACTCTTAGTTGTGAGTCTCATTAAGCTTATTAAACTACTAACAAACAAACCCATAATACACAAAGTGACTCGTTGATCGAATAAAGTATCGATCAACGAGTTTATCAAGATACTGAATCTTGTTATCAAATATATATATATATATATATATATATATATATTAATTGGGCTTAAAATATATCCAATAAAGTGGCCCAACACCAAGTCTATTATTCTAACAAGAGAAAGCCCAATTGCTCATATGGCAAAAAGTAAGTAGTTTGATGGTTTCCAAATCCCATGAATGAGTTGATGGGTCAAAACATAATTTTGTCTAGAGTTGTTTACGGACAGGACGACCCGTTAGACCAGTCTTGTATGGTCTTATAGAAAAGCGGACTTGGATTATTATTTTCAAAGAAATGGACGAGTCTGGACTAACTTATTAAAATTAATGGGCGAACATGGACAATTTAAAAAAAAAAAAAATTGGACAGGCCCGTCAGACCCATTAATGTTTTTATAATAATTAACTTTTGTAATTAAAATTTACAGATAAAATTGAAAATTCGTAATACTTACCGATTCCTACTTAATTATGACTCATGATAATAACATTATTTAAAAATCTTAAATTTGAAAAAATACATTTACCTCAGTTGATCAATTCTTTATTTTCTCATTTAGTCATTTTCTTTATCGATACTTCATATTTAGCGAAACAATTTATTTCTAAAGAATGTATATTGTTACATATTTACGTCAAATTTTAAGTTGGAAAAATTGTTATGTATTTTGAATTATTTTACATAATTTGTGTTTCTATATAAGTTTTGTTTTCATACAATATAACAAGATTTTTAAGCCCGTTAGCCCGTGGGCAAGACCGAACCGTTTATAGGACGGGTATGGGTAAATTTTCAAGCCCGTAAAAAAAGGCTTGATTTTACCATATTAGGCCCGTTGGACAAAAAACAGGTTAAGCACACGAAATGACTTTTGTTTCGCTAGAATTATGTTTTTTTTAATTATATAATATTTATATACGACAAATGCGACAAAATAAACTCACACGTCATCCTCACCTTTGGTGAGATTTGAACCCCTGACCTTGTACGAGACCAAAGACTACAATAACGCTAGGCCAAAGGTCATTTGATCGTTAGAATTATGTTAATGAATATTTTTTAATTAATTGTAAGTCTATAAAAATGTTCTGAAAGCATATTATTTTCCTCGTTAAAACATGAGTTAGAAGTCGTTTAATAAATGTTTACCAGATAAACGCTTATCGATAAGAGTCATCACCATTTATTTACCTTGTCGAGTAAAATTTTTGGGCACCAAAATGAATTTGCTCGTAAGCGTGTCTTACCCAATAGGCTTAATGGGGCACGGGGGCGGACCCATTAGGAGCTGAGTGAACTCCCTTCGACCTGCTCACTCGATTATTCCAAAGATAAGAAAAAAAATTAAGCTGTCTGAAAGGCGGACTTATATACAAGATGTCATGAGTTTGAACCTTTTAGGTGAAAGTGTCCGCTTTTTATATTTTATTTTGTTGGGCTTCAGAGCTAGCCCAGATCATTTACTCAGGCCCTATAATGTTATTTCTGAAGAAAAAAATAAATTGCATGAAAAAATAACGTACTTTAACTTGATTCATATTTTCGATAATGTATTCTCAAAACTTCTATTTTGGTACCAAAGATGTAAAGTAAACGTTTAAGTACCCGTATAACTGGTTGAAGCATTAACCGGTTATAATGCTGATGTGGCGAGTGATGTGGTATCCAACTCAGTATTATTTGCTGACATGGGCAGTGACATGAATTTTTTTAAATCTAAAATTAATCTCTTTTTAATATAAAATTAGTCTTCAACCGGGTACTTAAATGTTCAAAACTTTACATCTTAGATACCAAAATGGAAGTTTTGAAAGTCGTTACCCGAAATAAGAATCAAGTTAAAGTACGTTACTTTTTTCATGCAATTTGCCCTTCTAAAAAAGGTTAACAACAAATATATAATTAAAAAGATTTAACTCACAACTTCAAGTACAATTATAAGCATTACTACCACTATCCGTATGCAACTTTTTTTTTACTTTTTCTCCCATTTGCATTTTTATTTTCTTTTCATGATTTATTTTTCTTCCTGATGTCAACTGATCCTGAAAAAAAAAAAACTACTGCTTTTTATCTCATTTTCAAGAAAAGTATATATCTTTTAATTCATCAAAATCGATTCCATTTGAAAATTTGTGTTTTATTTCTCAAATCGACATAATTGACTTTTCTTATATCAAACTAAGTTTGACTTTTTTTCCTCGAGTCAAAATGTGATTTTGCGGATTTGATTCGCCTTAAAGGTGCACTCATTCAAAGAAATTCCTACTTCTGTCATTGGTCGGGTAAGTGTCTTTTTCCTCACTTTCTAGAAGAGTGTCACAGGCTGTGCCTGAACTAATCCCAACAAATTGTGACTGTAAGAAAATCAGTACTAATAAACTCGGTTACCATAATTCTTGTCTCAAATCAACACAGTTGAATTTTTCCCTCAGGTCAAGAGGCGATTTTACGGATTTTTGATCCACCTTAAAGGTGCATCTGCTCAAAGAAATTCCAACAACCGCCACTGGTCACGTAAGTGTCTTTTCCTTCACTTTTTAGAAGGATGTTTCAAACCATTTCTGGACTAGTCCCGACAAATTATGACTGCAAGAAATTAGTCATGATAAACTCAACTGCTACAATTGTTGTCTCAATTAACTTTTCTTAGGTCAAACCGTGTTGATTTTTTCCCTTGGGTCAAAATGCGATTTTGCGGATCTTTGATCCATCTTAAAGATGCACTTGTTCAAAGAAATTCCTACATCCGCCACTGGTCACGTAAGTGTCTTTTCCTTCACTTTTTGGAAGGGTGTCTCAAGCTATCTCTGGACTAATCCTGACAAACTGTGACAGCAAAAAATCAGTCTTGATAAATTCAGTGATCACAATTGTTGTTTTTCTCTCACTTACTGAATTAGATTCTCAATATTTACTATATTTTTACCAGGTAAAATTATCAGTAACTAAAATCCAGTAAACACTTACCAGATAAAAAAAACCCTTATTTTATTGTTTTACCGAACCTATTTAAGATGCTTTCAATTTTACGTTTTAAAGAAAAGGCGCGAATGTGCATATGGGCAAGTAGCCGTCAGCCGTATCCACGTTAGGTGCGACGGCAGGCAGGAAAAGCTTCCATGCATCTCGCCCACATGTCGTACCATATGGACCACATGTACTCACTATTTTACTTTTTTTATTTTATAATTTTTTAAATCTTTTAAATATTAAAATGTCAATAGATATTATCCCAAATTGTAAACAAGGAGTTAGTTTACTAAAAGGTCATTTACCAAATATTTACCCGATAAATGGTTATCGATAAAACTCAACATTTTTATTTTTTTACCTGATAAGATTTTAGTCCACTAAAATGGCATTGAATACAACAATTTATCTGGTAAGTGTTAATCATGGTAAGAGTCATCGTTCTCACTTATCGGATAAGAGTCTCGGTCCTTGCATTGTTCTTACCGAGTAAGATTTTTGGTCATTGGCAAATTCATCTGATAAGGTAATGTGACTTGGTAAGCACTTACCCGGGTAAGCGTTTGGTAAACGGCCCATAAGTATTTATCTTGGTAAGTATTACTGGTTCAGTTATTTTATTGGTTAAATATAACAAAACCAAAAATCTTACCCAATAAGAGGGAAGACAAAGATCAAGAATGTTATCAGGTAAATACTTATGACGTTATAAATGCTTACTGTTAGTTCAGTTTGATGGCTATGAATGTTACCTACAAAATCAACGAGAGTGGTGTCTTTTGTCGGTAAACGCTTACCCGGTAAATATTTGTAAACAATCCCTAAGTATTACTTATATTAAATGACCATTCATCTGTACAGTATACACATATGCATACAAGTAATTTGTAAGTCATTTTTTCAGTATGCACATGCGCATAGAAATCGAGAAATATATTCGATTATTTGTATGTACATATACATACAGTACAAGTGAATGTTTATGAATGTGTTTTTCAAATTTTCATTTTTTGAAAGTTTCTCCCTTATCATCGTAATTATAAATCATTTGACAAAAAAAAAAACTTTTAAAAATCATTTTTATGCATGAAGTACTGTTTATTGATGCACATTACTTAAAATTCAAGATTATAAGTAAATTGTACGTAAATACAACTTATTAAAGATCCATATTTGATTTCGTATAACTAACGACAAACAAATATAATCAAATACATGAAAACATTTCATTTTAATTATAAAAAAATCTAAAATATAATAAAGATAATCATTGAGTTCTAACAGAATATTTAATTATTATCTTTATAAAAAAATATTATTGAACCAAAAATAAATTACTTTTTTATTAATCCTAATTATAATAAAAAATATTGAATTAAAGAAATTACATTAAAAAAAATGAGAATATATAAATAGTTAATTTGATATTAATTTCGATATATGTTTTTTTCAAAATTTTATAATTTATATTTTATTTTAAAAAATGTTATTTTTTCAAAACCACATAAAACTGTATTATAACTTCGACAGGAGACATAATAAAACAAAGATTAAAATCGAGTTGTGTCTCGCTGCATTGTGCAAGTAACCCTTCTAATAAATCATAAGTGATATACCCGAGACAACTTAAGACTTGGGTTCACGTGACACCAGTCTGTTTTCGTGAGACTACTTTTTTACACTTGAAACTTCATAGCAAAATCATCACATTGTTTTTACTGTGAAGGTTCGACCTTTTTATTTACCTTCACAGGGTTTTAATGTGAGGTTTCAAGTGTAAAAAAATAATCTCACAAGTCTTACGAACACAAACCGGTCTCACGTGAACCTAACCCGACAACTTAATAATATTATACCGACTTGAAAAGTTTAAACTATAATAAATTTTATTAAAATAAAATAAAAAAATTGTGAAGTATTTACATATATTATTGTCACGTGCGACCACTTATAAAAGTAAAACAAGATTAGATCTCGATTCACAACAATAAAAAAAATATGACTTTAATTCAAATTTATTCGTTTAAAAAAATATATATTTGTATTTTATTAAATATAGAAATAATTTACATATATGTTTCTGACTGTAAAACATCAGTCTTGATAATTTCAGTGATCACAATTGTTACGCACGACATCTGGAATCAAACTCAGGGTATATGAAATATTCCACCACATCCTTCTGGACCTTAACCACTACGCCACAACCCTTGTAGTTGTTTACGTATAAGGATAGTTACTTAAGAGATTCTTTTTGGTGGCTCTCGTGTATTTTTTTAAACGCATTATGGTTCTACACATTCTTATATATACCTGTGAACACGTATGAGCACATTCTTATGAATACATGATATTACAACACACATTCTTATAAACATCGTTAAATACCATAAAAGTAACTTATACATGAAAATTTGTAACATCTCGTTAAATACTATAAATCTAACTTCTACATAAAAATTACCTATTTACCCTTCATCATTAAATCAAACACTTGAAGTAACCTCTATTAAAGAATTAATATTATTGGTCCAATAAGTTTACAAAGTTAACATCATATTCTTGGTTAACACAAGATCTTACCCATAATATATACTGAGGTGTTGTTCGGTTAGTTTTCATCAAGTCCTTTATGAATAAAATTATCTGTATAGATTAAGAAAGTTTCTGTTTGAAAGAGTGTTTCATAGATGAAATAAGCATGTTCTTTAATTAAGAGGGACACGTTTGAAAAAAAAACTTGGCTTTATACATAAAGTTCCTTCGTAAAAGCTTAATAAATAAGTCATTTTTTTATATCATTAAACCTTTACCAAACAGTCATGTATAAATCCCATTAGAAAACTAATAAACATGCCTTATCTATGCTATATTATAAAACATTTGACAAAAAGTTTTAAAAACCATTTTTTATGCATAAAGTACTATTAATTAATGTATATTACTTAAAATTAAAGATTACAAATAAATTAGACATAAATACAACTTATTAAAGCTCCATTTTTGGATTCGTGTAACTAACTATAAGTAAACATCTCATTTTAAATATCAAAACTTTAGATGTAATTAGAATAATCTTTGATTTTTAACATAATACTTAATTATTATCTTTATAAAGAAATATACTATTAAATCAAAAATAAATTACTTAAATTATAATAAAAAAAATTAAATTAAAAAAAATTATACCAAAAAACAAAAAAAAAACAAAAAATAGTTAATTTGATATTAATATCGATATATTTTTTTTCAATATTTTATGATATCTTCAAATTTATATTTTATTCAAAATTAAAAACATTATTGTTTTTTCAAAACCATGTAAAACCGTATTTTATCGATATAGACAAAAAATAAAACAAAATATTAAAATCAAAATATATCTTACTATATTATGCGAGTATCCTTCTAATGTCATAAAAATGAGTAGCAAAATAAAATTGAAAGTGTTACAAGTGAAAAGGAAACAAAAATAGTACAATTGAAGAGGATGCATGTACTTTTGGTGACAATTACTTTGCAAAGGAAAAAACCATGCAACAAACCTCATAAAAGCTAACATCCAAAACACCTCAAACCATGTCAACCCACCTTACTTGCATTCACATTCTCCAATATTTCTATATTTTATTAAGCCCTTTATCAAATGTTTATTCAGATAAACACTTATTAAATCATATTACATTATCAGATGAATATGGTAATGATAAAAAAGCTTATTCGATAAGAGCGAGACAAGGACCAAAAATCTTACCCGGTAAGTGAGACAACGACTCTTACCATGGTAAGTGTTTACCGGGTAAGTAAATGATAGTGTTGAATTTTACCGGATAAGTATTTGGAAAACGACCCCTTATACTTTTTTTTTGATCAACCTGGATATCCAACCCGCTATGCGAGCCAACTAATCTCAGGACGACCACCTGCTTTGCAGGTAGCTCGGAGTCACCGCATTTGAACCTCCGTGGCCACAAGAAATTTTTATTCTTCCTTGCATTTGAAAATAAGTTGTTATTTTATGCATTTAACCCTAATATATAATTAGCATTTTAAATTTAAAAAAAAATGGTGGAGGTCGTCTACTACAATTCTTGTATAAACAAAACATGGGGTTTCCCCCTCAACAATCCCCATAACACATCTCTTCTTTTTCTTCTACTCTCCAAAACCAATGCCTCATCCTCATTCTACCTTCTCCTTCGCCCTTCTCTCCATCTTCATCTTCTTCCCCTATCTTTCCAACTCCATTGATTCACAGGGCCACCTTCTTCTTTCATGGAAAACCACCTTCAAAACCGCCATTAACGACCTCCAATCTTGGAACCCTTCAGACCCAACTCCCTGCAAGTGGTTCGGAATTCATTGCAATTCAGCAGCTCATGTGGTTGCCATTAGACTCAACTCCATTGATTTGCAGGCTCCATTGCCTTCCAATTTACACTCTCTAAAGTTCTTGGAGTCACTCGTTCTCTCCTCCACCAATCTCACCGGACCCATTCCGGCCGAGTTCGGAGATTATCTACACCTTACGGAACTCGACATATCGGATAATTCGATTTCCGGTAGGATTCCGCCGGAGATATGCAGGTTGAGCAACCTGCACACTTTGTCTCTCCATACCAACTCTCTTGAAGGCGAAATCCCGGTGGAGATCGGAAGGCTTTCGAGTCTTCGAAGCCTGATGATTTACGATAATCGGTTAAGCGGAAGGATTCCAAAGAGTATAGGGCAATTGGGAAACCTTGAAGTGATCAGAGCCGGCGGGAACAAGAATCTTGATGGGGAGTTGCCGGAGGAGATCGGGAATTGTAGTAATTTGGTCATGTTGGGAGTGGCGGAAACGAGCATCTCTGGCGGGATTCCAGCGTCCATAGGGAAATTGAAACGGATTCAGACGATAGCAATATACACATCTCGATTGTCCGGTACCATTCCTGACGAAATCGGAAACTGTAGCGAACTACGAAACCTTTATTTGCACCAGAACTCCATCTCCGGTTCAATCCCGAAACGTATCGGGGAGCTTCGGAAGCTCGAGAGTGTGCTCCTATGGCAGAACAGTTTAGTTGGGACAATCCCCGAAGAACTCGGCAGCTGCAACGAGCTCAAGACGATCGACTTATCGGAAAACTCGTTAACGGGAAGAATTCCGGCGAGCTTCGGAGGGTTATTGAAGCTTAGAGAGCTGCAACTATCAGTCAACCAGTTATCAGGTACCATACCTCTAGAAATCACAAACTGCACTGCGATTACTCATTTAGAACTCGATAACAATCAGCTTACTGGCGAGATTCCGATTCTGATTGGTCGATTACGAAGCATGACTCTGTTTTTCGCTTGGCGGAATAATCTAACTGGTAGTATTCCGGAATCTTTATCCCAATGCCATCATCTTCAAGCTCTTGATCTCTCGAATAACCATCTTTCCGGCACGATAGGAAAAGAGATATTTTCACTGAAAAACCTCAGGAAACTGCTTTTGCTTTCGAATGATTTGTCTGGTTCGATCCTGCCAGATATTGGAAACTGCACAAACTTGTACAGATTAAGAGTCAATGGCAATAGGTTTTCCGGAAGTATTCCATCGGAGATAGGAAATCTAAAAAATCTGAACTTTCTTGATATGAGCAGCAACAGATTCGTCGGAGTGATTCCAGAATCGATCTCCAGTTGTGCTAATCTTCAGTTTCTTGATCTCCATTCTAATGGACTTGATGGTGTTATCCCTAATACACTTCCTATAAGTTTACAGTTTGTAGATATATCCGATAACAGGCTCGAGGGTCCATTGACACCTAGTATTGGTTTATTGACCAAATTAACGAAACTTAATTTAGGAACGAACCGGTTATCTGGAGAAGTTCCATGGGAGATTGTTTCTTGTGGTAAGCTGCAGTTGTTGGATCTTGGAAACAATTGTTACTCAGGTCTATTGCCGAAACAGCTAGGACAAATTCCGTCACTCGGAATCTCTCTCAATCTTAGCTGCAATCAGTTCAACGGCGAAATCCCAGCGGAGTTCATCGGGCTTGCTAAACTAACAAGCCTAGACCTATCTCATAATAAGCTCAACGGTACGCTAGACGTCCTAAAAGATCTTCAGAATCTAGTCTCTCTGAATGTCTCATTCAATGACTTCACCGGACAAATGCCCAACACTCCGTTCTTCCGTAACCTCCCTCCTGCCGGTACTGCCGGAAATCCAGCTCTGTACTTTGTCAGTGGAGTCGACACTCCGCCTGATGAAAAGGGTTTTGCTGGCCATGCCAGACCAGCAGCAAAACTAGCCATGTCAATCCTCGTCAGCATTGGGGCAATACTAGTCCTACTAGGAACTTACATGTTGGTTCGGACCCATTTGGCGAACATAAAAGTTGACGATGAAACGTGGGAAATGACATTTTACCAAAAGATAGAAGTTTCGGTTGATGATATAGTTCGAAACCTAACAACGTCAAACATCATCGGCACCGGAAGTTCTGGAGTTGTATATAGGGTGACAACCATGAAAGGGGAAACGCTGGCTGTGAAAAAGATGTGGTCAACAGAGCAGTCAGGGGCTTTTAGTTCTGAGATTCAGACACTCGGTTCGATTAGACACAAAAACATTATCCGTCTATTAGGATGGGGTTCGAATCAGACAATCAAGCTTCTATTTTATGATTATTATCCTAACGGAAGCTTGAGCTCGCTTCTTCACGGTGCTGGGAAGGGAGCAGAGTGGGAGGATAGGTACAACATTCTCCTAGGTGTGGCTCATGCTCTTTCTTATCTACACCATGATTGTATGCCTGCTATCTTACACGGGGATGTTAAAGCCATGAATGTGCTATTGGGTTCTAGCCTACATCCTTATCTTGCTGATTTTGGGCTGGCTCGACTTGTTACCAATGACCAAAATGGTCTTTCGAAGCAGATCCAAAGACCTCAGCTAGCGGGTTCTTACGGATATATGGCTCCAGGTAGTGAACAACTACCTTTTTTCAGCTTGAGTAGTTTTAAATTGTTATCATCATTTTCACTGATCGGATATCGGGTTTATGATTACTACAGAACATGCATCAGGGCAATGGATTACTGAAAAGAGTGACATTTACAGCTTTGGAGTGTTACTTTTGGAGGCCTTGACCGGAAAGCATCCCCTAGACCCAACTTTACCAGGGAGTGAGCACTTGGTCCAGTGGGTGCGGGAACACTTGCATGGCAAGCAGGACCCAGTGGACATTCTTGATCCGAAACTAAGAGGAAGAGCTGACCCTCAGATGCACGAAATGCTACAGACACTAGCTGTGTCATTTCTGTGTGTAAGCCCACATCCCGATGACCGCCCAATCATGAAGGATGTGGTTGCAATGCTCAAGGAGATTCACCATGAGGATTCGACGAGGTCAGACCCAGAGCTGAAAGGGGGTTCATCCCCAGCTCCTGGATGACCCATCACCCATGGCCTTAAAAGATTCCTGTAACTGCTCCTAATGTTCGTCTAGTGACCATGGTGACCCATGTGTCTTTATCCAGTGTATTAAGATAGTGTAAATGTAGAAGCTAGGAACTGATTGATAGTTTTGAATCTTTATGATTATAATCAAATGCATGGAATTTAGTTGCTTTTCTCTCTCCCTCTCTCTCTCTCTATATATATATATATAAATACAGATATAATTATATATATACACATATATAATTATATATATATAGATACATATATAATTATATATATATAGATACATATATAATTATATATATATCTCGAGTCAAGTCAACCTCCCAGAACTAGTTCACATGGGCCCAGGCTCTAAACACCATGTGTCCATGTGAGCTTCACAGGCTTACAGCAAAGCAATAAAGACTTGGTACCAGCCTTGAAACTTGATATCTGCTACAAGCACCAGGTGGGTAGAGTATTCAACTGCTCTAAGCAAAACCAAGAGAACATGCAACATGCAGTTGATTGAAACTAAGCAAGAATTTGTAATTGCTTCATATAACAAAATGAAATAATTCAGCCTGACAGCAACTACCACATGATAACCAAAACATCTATGGGCTTAGTGGCCAATTAGGTTACAGAAGATCAAAGAAAACAGGTGCTTTTTTAGGTTCACATTAAATGTAGAAATGCAGGCCATAAACTAGGTAAAGATTTCAATTCCCAGTAAATAACAGAGATACATCATCCTAAACCAGTGTTGTGTAAATATCTTGTGTACAATAGAATGATGGTGCAGTTCATCAAGTTGCCGCATGCATGACTCCAAGTAGTACTCTTCTACATCAATTGACTAACCATATTAGACATGCAGAACAGAGGAATGTGTGTAAAGTACAAATCACCAACCATCATCTGAAGCCAAGGCCATGGAGAAGTAAATTTACTCTACGGAGGATGCCCAGATTGTAACTTTTTCAAGATGAAGTTGATAACCCCCCAATTAAAGCCACGGTATTGAAGCCATGCAATGATTCTTGACTTTTGTTTTTCACCAGGGAGATCTTTAGCACGAAGCCACTGCTTTGAAGCTTGGGCATATAGATGATCCAGTGAGGGCTTTGATAATCCAAGTCTAGAACATTGATCATCGATAGGTTCACCATCTTCGAAGACCAGTTTTATTGCTTTCTGTGCATCAAGATCATTAACACCCTTTCTGGCCAAGGCCTGAAAAAAAAACACATCTCATAAGAGAGGAACACCACTCGTTGCTAACAAACTAAGTAACAGGAAGTGAATCAGAAAAAGTTATTCTTCCTTGCCATTTCTGAAATTCATGTTTCAAAATAATTGGCTAAACATTGTAAAATGTTTTTATTTTTTAAATACGAATATCCACAGAAATTCCACTATATGAAAATTTATTACAATGACACAAACTAATCTCTCAAGACACCCCCAATTACACCCACACTCTCCAAAAATTTAACTCATCTTTCTGCACTCTATAACATGCTGGTCGCGAACTTGAGGATAATTATTGTAGGAAAAAGAAGACAAGTTGGGTGGTAACTAGTAACACCAAGCCCATATATGCTGCTACACTATAAGCCAGTGTAAAGGTGGGAAGTTAGATAATGCATACTGTGATACTACTGATACATTGAATCAATATACAAAGAAGGTTGGTTTTAATATGTATGACCCCTTGGCTACTGTGGTATTTTCATTTTCTGTAGTTAGATTACCGTTATAGCCTATCAGACTGTAGAAATAATCACAGAGAGAACAGCTTACTTGTTTGATTCTACGTGGACCCCAACTTGATGAAGACCATCTCGATCGAGAAAATGCTTCAGCATAAGAGAAATCATTGATAAAACCTCTGTAACAAACTTGAGAAGTCAACAACTTCTCAAAGATAATTAATAAAGAGTTTCACAGGAGACATCAGTTGCAACAAAGTGTTCTTGGGCCTAGACACAGAATTTTGAGGTAGGCTGGAAAGGGGTGGGTTATTAAAAAAATGATCTGACTATTTGAGTTTTGCTTTCTGTTCAGAGATAATGTATTATTGTCTTTGAAAGCAACAGGAAGTACAGCCCAAAAAACTTGGTTAAACAAAAGATAAAATAAACTAACTGATGATGCTATATCATGAAATCCATCTAAAATAACCTTGTAACTAATTAGGTCTCACAGTATGCAAGGCATTCCATGTGCATTCTAAAATCATGAACCATGGTATTGATTAAGCACCTGTTCTGGAAGTCAGAAATCACAGCATTGATAACTTCATGGGAGAACTTCTTTCCTAGTAGTTTCTTCTTCAGCTCGAGTGCTGTGTATGCTCTGCAAAAATAGAGAGCAGTCTTAAACCCAGAAGTCTGAGTACCAGAACATTTATATAGGTTAACATGAACATCTTCTGTAGTATATCTCACAAGTATCTTCCAGTTCAAAACTTGATGGTGTAAATCAGAGAAGAAAATCTCAAGGAAGAACGCTCACACCTATGCATGGTTGGTTTTTAGGATATGATGAATATATGACTTTGGAATTACTTGCTTATGTGTGTACAACTGAGATTATCCAACACATATAACACAATTTTGAACCTAATAGAACACAATTAATATGGTGAAAGAAGAATGTTTCAAAGTGGTAATTCTGGTTATTCCTCTGTGACCGAGAGGTCAAGTTCAAGAAATGGTAGGGAAAGCATAGGAGATTTGCTGCCCCCCTTCTTTTTGGTACTTTATGGTTAGGAATCTATGTACCTTTAGCTGTAATGTCTTTCTAGCACTGCGGTTAGACCTTGAGAACAAGGAGAAGTGGAACATAAAATAATAAAAAACAGAGCTACCTAATGTCAGATATTTTGATGGGAAAAAATTGACCATCAACATAACCAGATTCTGACAAGAAACTATTGTCTCAATATGTGGTGCCAAATACAAGTAAATAAACAAAGGTAGAACCCATTGGATCTAATGATCTAATCCAAGCAGCATGTGTTTCAACACCTTATTTTGCCTCTAATAACAATGACCACATAAATAAATCATGAACCAACACATTGTCTGCCAATACTCAACGCCATTAAGAGGATTAAAATCATGTAGTTGGGAAATGTACTTAGCCTGCATGAAGACAAATTATTACCACATTATTGAATGCAAAACCTATAAAGCGTCAATAACCATACTAGTATAATACAAAACACTAAGATCTTGGGATCTCCATTATAAACGAGACAAGGATTCTGGAAGCTATATGAGACTCAAGTTCATATGCAAGGATTCAAACCTTGCAGCAAGCAATCCAATTGTTGTCTTCTCAGCTGCTTCTTTAGTTTTACTAGGGTCGGGTGCGAGATGTTTGATTTCGTTATTTCCATTATGAGTGTCAAATTCATCCAAAACCGCCTCAGGACCTTCCATGGCATCAAACTCGTCAAGGTCTTCACCAGAATTTGACTCTGGAAATCTCCATTTATAATCATGTTCTCCCACCTCTGATCTCACAGCTGAATTACGAATCTTCTTTTCTTTTGATTTTAACTTGCCTGTTTAGATATAGACCATGTCACTTCAGTTACAACTTTTCTCCGATTCCATAATCGGAGATGGATTCTTATTACACTACCGTACAGAAAATAACAATCAAGGAGTAAACAAAAAGTAATCCAAAATCAAAAACCGTTATGAAGATAATAAACATAAAGTTAAACCCTAGAAATAGAAGGATGTACCTGACCTAAAATCGTAATCTGGTGATTTTTCGTCCAAAATTGATCCTATCCTCGACCTCTCCTCAGCATTTGAAATTTCAACACTAGACGAATCAGGGTTTGTGAATCGACGAACTTCGTAATTCTCGGAGTCTTTTGGAGACCGAGTAGAATCATCGAGTTTATTAAATTTCGAAGATTTCTTAGGAGTGTACCTAACTGGAAAATCCTTGGATCTTTCCCCAAAATTCGAACAGCATCGAACAATAATCTTCTTCACGCTACTGAACCCAAATCAAATATCACCACATCACAAACAAAAAACCAACAAAAACATCGAGTTTCAGAACAAGTTATACGAATTATCAATAAATAAAGGCATAACGAACAGCAATTCACCATGGCTTCGAGAACACACGGGACTGAATATCGAGTGCAGCGCCATAAATGAATTTTCCCGCGAAAATCGCCATTCTCTTTGAAATCTTGTCCAATTTGAAGGAACGAAGTATAAAAACCCTAAGCAGGCGGTAGTTACAGAAATGGCCTGAACTCAATTCATGTTCTCCTTTTTCACTTCCTAATTGTCCTTTTGGCAAAAATAACCCTTGTAGTTTCAATACTAGACAACACACACCCCAACCTCCCTCCGCTTCGTCCATATGTACGACTTCTATTTTATACATATGTTGTATGGAAAAATTTCATACTTTAATTTGATTCTTATTTTGGATAATGTACTTTTAAAACTTTCATTTGGTACCTAAGATATAAAGCTTTAAACATTTAAGTACTCAGGTAACCAGTTAATGATGATGTGACGAATGATGTGATATCCAACTCAGTATTATTTGTTATTCAACCTAATTCCATTTCATCATGGTAACCGATTGATGCTTCAATCGGTTTAGTGGTACTTAAATGTTTAAAACTTTACATATGTGTGTATGTGTGTGTGTGTGGTTTTGAAAGTACGTTATCCAAAATATGAATCAAGTTAAAGTACGTTGTTTTTTTCATACAATTTGCCCATAAATATATACGAGCAAAGTTTTGTTAAAAAACTAAAATTGATAAGAACTTGGGAATCGTTAATAATGTGTCATGTGTTTCTTTTCAATGTGAATATTCATCATGAATATGGAAGTATTATTCTTGACGAATCACACATTCATATGAATATGGGCGTGTCATTCATCGTGATCAATATCTTACAACATCAATAATGAATAACACGTCTATATTCCTGGTGAATATGTCACATGTCAGTATGTCACGTTGTGGCAAACAGTCCTCCCCCCCCCCCCCAAAGTGATTCAAACTTCAATTTGTTGTGTATTTGAGTAAAGTCGTTACGTTCCTTTATCAATTAAGCTACAAGCGTAGCAGATTGAAGTTTAAAAGGCTTCGAGTCTTTTAAAATGGACTTATATGTCGATTACTTTCAGTATTTTACATACATTTGAATCAGGTAATCTTCCAAACGTGAAGAAAATGACAAAATTCAATGCAATCGTCTTCGTTCGGGTTTACTTCGCATGAAAGGCTATCAGGATCGAAATCGTTTGTGCTTTGCCTGAAAATAAACATTCCCGACCCCGTGTTCGGCTCCATATACAACCAATCGTGCACGTCCCACAACACTTGTACCGGTATACCATCCACCTGAAACTCCTCGTACCCTCGGAATCTCCAATGCAAATTGGCAACCCGAACGGAAACAATCCCGTCAACGCCGATCCACATTTCAGGCTCGTAATTCTCGCACAAAGCTGCCTCGATGACCACATGATGTTCTCTTCCTCCGTCACCTAACATCGTTCTAACCGTAAACAAATTCTTCCCGAAAACGTTCTCTTCCTTGAGAACCAACACCGGTTTCGCCAACCACGGCTTCGATTTCGTTCGCCTGAAAGCTTCTTGCTCTTGATCTCCAAGCAACAAAACCATCTCGTGATCAGAAACCAACGCGACGTGATAATCCGAGCACGGCTCGGGAGCCCCGTTGGCGAACTTAGCGGACCGTAAATTCCAGAAAACGTCAACCCGTTTTCCGTTAATCGGAAACGATTTCAACCCTTTCTTGCCCCAAAACTGCCAGGTTTTGACGTCGATTTTGCAGGTGGAGGGATCTTCATCTTCTGAAAGGGGTTCGATTGTGATTTGGAGGGAGATGTTGATGAGATTCTTGGACCATGTGGTGGTCACGTGACGGGTTACGCCATTGATGGTTGTTCTGTAAACACAGCTAACGAAGTTCCATGAAGGTTCATTGGCAATGGCTTCTTCTGTAAGTTTTATCCATTGGAGAGATGGAGAGTAACCAGACATTGACCATGAATCTGGTTCAGATTGTGTGTGTGTGTGTGTATATATGTATGTATATATCTACAAACAGACGTATGAATCTCGAGATATTGGGCGAGAATATATGAATCTTGAAGAAATGTTGAATGTTGGTGGAATGAAATCGAATTTGGAATCAGAAGATTCTCCGAATGGTTGTTTGAGGAAGAATATTTTAGATCTTTCTAAATTTAGAAAGAGTTGGCATATACTCTTTTAAGAAACAATACCAAATATAGAAATTTTGATGGAAATTAATTAAAATTCCAACCATGTCGCTAAAAAAAATCAAATATGGTAGGTTCATAAATATTAAAAAGAACTCAACTTCAATCATACTTTAAAAAAATATTAAATTTATGGACTTCATATTAAAATAACATATTTTATTTACTATTTTTAATAACAATAATATATATATATATATAAACAAAAAAACATTTATTTTATTTATTTCTAAATTATTAAATGAAAAATGGTTTTTAATACAGAATGGGACCCACTTTTTTTGTCGTTCGAGATATCCACGACATATTTGCCATTGAAATAATGCAACCGGCAAAACCTAAATCCATTTGCCGGCCGATTGGAAAGCTAACAAACAGCAAATCCTTAAAATTGTTGATCGATTGGAGATGCTCTAAGTGACAACTTCTTAACTTGCAGAGGAGTTAAAGTGTAAAAGAAGTTTTTTGATTCAAGTTATATGAACCAAATCTGTAAATTAGTCTTGGCACATCCCTAAGTGGTGGAAATGTTGGGGCCTTTATCTAATTTACAGATTTGACATTTGTACTAACGGTCTTGATTCAGAACCTTCTTCTTGTTACACTTTGATTCATCCACAATTTGAGGAGTTGTGACTTATGGAGGTAGTGGCATTTCTGAAATACTGGAAGAGAAATTGGCTAAGAGATTAAACCAAAATTTGAAAATGACTATTTCTTATGTACTATTTGACCTACCTTAGTGCCGAACCTTCTTGTCTAGTATAAATAGGCCATGATTTTTAGCTTTAAAATAACAATTAACCTCTGGGTTTAATTTACTTTCTCTCTTACTGCTTTCTAGATTTCGGATTTTTTGCTTACCAAGAACCGAATTGTTTGAAGTTATCTTTGCTACCTTGTTCTTACTTTAAAGTTCAATCAAAGTTCAAGTATTTTAAGTTCATCTCCTTTTTCTCATTTCCAGTTCTCGTATCTTCTTGTTTCCTTTCGATTCTCAAAAGTAGCCTAGTGAAAAGGATCGATCTTTGGGTGTCGATGATGGATGGTTCTTTGGATGAATTCGTTCGTGGGTGGGAGAGTACAGGGGGAGGGGTGTTGGTGGGTGTGTGGTGGTCTGGTGGATGGTGGGGGGTTTGACGCTGCCAGAGATAGAGGGAGAGGGGGTTCACGGGTGAGAAGAGAAAGGTCTTGCCTGAAACAATGACCGAGTGACGGGAAAGATGGACGTAGGAGAAGATGATGTTTGCATTTGGTCCTCTAAGTTATAAATTATACGTTATGACCCTAATTTAAATTAAAATAAATAAAAAATGTAAAAAGACCCTTATGCCATCCATTTGAACGATTATGGTAGATGGTCGTTGGTCCGAGGGACCAAATACAACAGAAAGTGCATACCACACCAAATCCACAATAAATGAAGTTTAGGGTCGTTTTCGTAAAAATCAACAAATTATAAGGACCAAATATATAATTTACTCTATATATTAAAACCTTCAAAACTATTTAACAATTCATACATTCTAATAAATTCAAATAAAATTTTCACAAATAGTGTTTCAGCTCGTATATATTGTATTAAATGTACCGCAGACACAAATAACACTTGGAGTAGATTTACAGCCGTTCACCGAAAACTTATCCGATAAGTGTTTATTAGTAAAATTCAATATTATTATTTATTTACCGGGTAAAATTTTAGTCCACCAGAACAGCAGCATATGCAATAATTTACCTGATAAGTTCTTATCGTGGTAAGAGTCGTTGCCTTAACTTACCGGGTAAAACTTTTGTTCCTTGTCTTACCAAGTAAGATTTTTGGTCCTTGTCATATTCATCTAGTAAGGTAATGTGACTTGGTAAACGTTTACTCAGGTAAGCGTTTAGTAAACCGCCCTTTAGAGTTAGAAGAGCTATCTTATGAAAGAACATTTACTTTTTCCCCGTCTTATAAATTTTCTCACAAAATAATCCAGAAACTACAAGTCAATACGGTAAGACATTTTTTCTTGCGGTTTCACAAGTTGCGAATTGGGCTTGCAGTTTCACAATATACGATTTTGGCTTGCTTTTTTGTGCAGACGTAAGGAAATACAATACTACAACTTACGGTTTTTAGTGGTTTTTGCAGTGGACCCATTTTTTCACTAGATGTGTCATAAAACCATAAGAAAAAGTATCTTGCAGCGTGACTTACGGTTTTTCGATATTTTTCAAAGAAAAAATTACAAGAATGCTATAAAGTAAATGTTTTTTCATTTGAGATGATAACTAGGGGTGTTCATGGGTTGGGTTGATCAAGCTGAAGACATTTGAACAATACAACCCAATGCTTGCAGTTTGAAAATTCTTAAACCAACCCGACTCAAATCAAAGTGCAACCCAACCCAAAACCGTACGGGTTGATCGAGTTAGTAGGGTTGAAAATTTGGTACATTAAATTATTTTTCTAACATTGAATGTGTTATTTCTCTACTGATAATTTAGTTTTCATCATCAACCATTTGATACAACTTATCCATACTTCTTACGTATATCATATCCAATTAATTTTCTCAATTTACACATATATGTTAACAGTTACTGAACATATATACATATGAGTTATATAGAGACAAAAAATAGATTGAAAATATATACATATGAAGAGCGTACATGATAGTGTAATTGTATAATGTATATATTATTATATTAATATAAACTCAACAATCATATTAAATCCAAGATAAAAAAAAGGATATCGGGTTCATTGGGTTGAATTGAGTTCAAATAATAGTAACTCAATATCAACCCAATATCTACAGTTTAAAAATTTTACAACTCGATTAAACATCGGGTTGGAGTCATTTTGCCTTGGGTTCAGATGCGGATACAACATTTAAGCACTAGGGGGAAAGGCCACAGTCAAAAACTAAAAACCTTTATTGACTAGCTTAAATTTTCTATTTTCACCATCGTCTTACGTGGTTTCCCCACAGTCTCATATGACCATATGCTTCCCTCCCCCAAGTCCTATCCAACGTGTCCCCACCCCATTAATTTTTTGAATCCGTTACTGATTAGGTAGATCAGATTAATCGGATTTTTAAGCACCCTAACGATAACCCAAGTTTGAAGGATGGTACGGAAATCTCCTTTGCAAAGATCTTGGATGTGTGTGTGTGTGTGTGTGTTTTTTAAGAGGACAAAAATTGGATGAGAAGCTTATGAACCATGTTCACAAGGACAAGATAAATAAAAAAACCCCAAAAACAAAGGACAAAATTGTCATTTGGCACATTGTATCATCGATCACTCATTTTTCCCCTTATCCCACCTTGATAACTTTCTTTAGGCTCAACACCACCACACGTGTCCTTCACTCATTCGCCTCCATCTCACTAGCCAGCATATTCCCTTTATTTATTTTTATTTTATTTTAATAAATAAATAAATTCAAAATCTATAAAATTCGTTCATCCTCCTTTCTTCTTTTCTCGTCTTCCGCTCTCCATCACCGTCCAACCATGTCGGCCTTCGTCGGAAAGTACGCTGGTAACGTTACTTACCCTTCAGTATTTTTATCTGTTTCTGTAATATATTTATCAGTACCCTTCATATTCTACGTTGTATAAGAGCTTTTAGCCTCTAAGAGTATGTGTAAAAGTATCTCCAACAGTTATATTATTTTAGAAATGGCAAATTGCATGAAAAAATAACGTACTTTAACTTGATTCTTATTTTAGGTAACATATACTTTTGAAACTTCCATTTTGGTACGTAAAATGTAAAGTTTTAAACATTTAAGTACCCACGTAACCGGTTGAAGGGGCGTGTTAGAGTCTCAAATCAGTTAGGATTGGATCTATTGCAACCTCCATTTTCTTTTTTTGGGTGTCCCAAGCTCTGGACTAATCCCGACAAATTGTAACTGCAAGAAACCAGTCATAATTAATTCAATGGGCAAAATTGTTGTGTACGTCTGGAATCAAACCCTGGGCATATGAGATATTCCACATCCCTCAGGACCTCAATCACTTCTTTTCAGTGGCTCTTTTGAAAAGTAATCTAGTAGGCTTTCAGATATTCTTAGATCAGTAGTAAATTAATCTTCTTATGACGGGTTGCAGATGAACTGATCAAGAATGCCAAGTACATTGCCACGCCCGGAAAGGGTATATTGGCGGCGGACGAGAGCACTGGCACCATCGGGAAACGTCTCTCGAGCATCAACGTCGAAAACGTTGAGTCAAACCGTCAAGCTCTTCGTGAACTCCTCTTCACTTCGCCAAACGCGCTAACTTACCTCTCGGGTGTCATTCTTTTCGAGGAAACGCTTTACCAGAAAACTGTGGACGGGAAGCTTTTCGTCGATGTTCTCCTAGAGGCGAACGTACTTCCTGGGATTAAAGTCGATAAGGGTGTGGTCGACCTTTCTGGCACCAATGGTGAGACCACGACTCAAGGGTTAGATGGGCTCGGTGCTCGTTGTGCTGCTTACTACAAGGCCGGTGCTCGATTCGCCAAGTGGCGTGCGGTTCTTAAGATTGGACCGACTGAACCATCAGAGCTCTCGATCCAACAGAATGCACAAGGGTTGGCCCGTTACGCTATCATTTGCCAAGAGAACGGGCTCGTGCCGATCGTCGAACCGGAGATATTGACCGATGGGAGCCATGATATCAAGAAATGTGCGTATGCAACCGAGATGGTGCTGGCTGCGGTTTATAAAGCACTTAACGAGCAACATGTGCTTCTTGAAGGAACCCTTTTGAAACCAAATATGGTTACACCTGGCTCTGATAGCCCCAAGGTATTACATACTCAACTATTATATATATATATATATATATATATATATATATATATATATATATATACATGGGGTGCGTTCAAATAAAAACCACTCAATTTGTAAAAATCGTGAAAAACTCATTCAATCAATCATAATTTTTCATTTTGTTCATTTTTTTTTAATTACAAGAGGTTGATTCACCATTTTTATTATGGATGGTGTTAATCATGAATATTATCATCTTCATTATTTTAATTTTAGAGTAATACATGAAACAATTTCATTTAAATTTCATTAAATATTATATGAAATAATTTCATAACCATATATGAAACAAATTTATCAAAAAAAGTATTATATGAAAAAATTTCACATGATTAAACAATTTCATGAAAAAATTTCATAAGATTAAACAATGAAATCGACGTATGATGGGGGTTTGTACGATTTTTACAAATGAGAGTGGTTTTCATTTGATCGCTCATCTCTCTCTCTCGCTCTCTCTCTCTCTCTCTCTATATATATATATATATATATATATATTCGGGATCACGTGAGACTAGACTATTTTCGTGAGACCCGTAAAACCACTTTTTTACACTTGAAATTCACGGTAAAACACTGTGAAGGTAACCTTCACAGTGTTTTTGTTCGGAATGTTCGATTATTTTTTTATCTTCACAATGTTTTTACTGTGATGTTTCAAATGTAAAAAAAGTGGTCTCATGGATCTTACGAAAACAAACTCGTCTCTCGTGAACCCAACCCTATGTAAGTATACATATATGTATGTGTGTGTGTGTATATATATATATATATATATATGTATAATATTTTGAAAGATCATATTCATACGTGAATATAGTAACTAAATAAGAAAACGGTAGAATCACATGTAATTTTATACTAAAATCATGTGTAAAATCATATGTCACTCACACAACTTTGACCGTGAGAGGAGACCAACATTGTATAAGTGTCATAACATACCGTTTTGTATGATTTAAGTTTCTATACCAAACAATAAAACGTCATACCTAAAACTAAAATTGTTGTAATTTATATGACCTTTTTGGGCGTCTTTACAGGTTTTTTAGAACATTTTAAAAATAAAGCATCGTATTAGTCATTTTATATGACTTTTGATAAGTGTTGTATAAACACATATTTTTATAGAATACTTGATTTTATAAGACACTTTTTCATATAATGTGTCATAAAATAACTAATACGACGTTTTTTTTAAATGTCCTAAAACACTTGTTAGAACGCCAAAAAACATCATATAAACTTATCGCAACACTTTATCGTTTGGTAAACCTATGTTATTTAAAACAGTCTATTGGAACATTTAGTTCTATAAATAGTCTTTTAACATTTTCACGTCCAATGAAGCCGATTTCGTTGCAATGATAAATTGTCATGTCATTTTTCGTTCACATGTTGTCTAATATGACATTTTGTTATTCGATAGGTGACACCGGAAGAGATTGCTGAGTACACGGTGACAGCGTTACGTAGGACCGTGCCGGCTGCGGTACCAGGAGTCGTGTTTCTATCAGGTGGACAGAGCGAGGAGGAGGCAACGGTGAACCTGAACGCAATGAACAAGTTGGAGGTGTTGAAGCCATGGACATTATCGTTCTCCTTTGGACGAGCACTGCAATCAAGCACCCTGAAGACATGGGGCGGGAAGAAGGAGAACGTGGCGGCAGCTCAGGCAGGGTTCTTGGCACGGTGCAAGGCTAACTCGGAGGCGACTCTCGGGAAGTACGGAGGTGATGGTGCAGGGGGTTTGGCTTCGGAGAGTTTGTACGTGAAGGAATACAAATACTAACTAAGCTAGCTACCGATGAAGTAGTGACACGAGTTGGTGGAAAAACCGTGCGGGTTATTTTAATTTTTACGTGCATCTTATGTTCATATCCTTATATCACGATCGATACTTTGTTACGACCTTACTCTTTCTCTATATACAACGATCGTTCCCCATAATCCGCATGCTATATTCGTTCTCTTTTTATAGATTAAAAGCTGTATCAGGTTCATTGTAACACTCGAGTAAAAAGCAGTGGAGCAGTCTGGCCCATAACTTTAAAATCATGATGAAAATTAGTAATAACCAGTAATTTTGAACTTGTAAATTTTTAATTCGTTATAATATTGGATTGATAGTTATATACGTATATGCACATTTATGTGCATAAATACGTAGATATCTATATTACTGTAATGGAGACATAATATACTGTAACAAACTTTCGTATATATGTTCAGTAAATGTGATCATGTATATGCAAATTGAGGAAAAAACAACTGAATGCATAAGAATTATGGATAGACTGTATAATCTAGTTGATAATGAATAAATGAATTATGAGAACTATAAGGGTACTCGTGCAATGCATCGAGACACATTTCGATTTCAATGTCTTATTTTATTCTTTATTATATCAATATAATACGGTTTTATGTGGTTTTGAGAAAGTGATACTATTTTTATTTTTCAATAAAATATCATAAAATTTTGAAAAAACAATATTGATATTAGTATTAAATTAACCATTAATTTTTTTTTGTTGTATATAATTTCTTTAATTCAAAATTTTTATTATAATTTAATTTAACATAACGAATTAATTTAATTTATGTTTAATATATATATATATATATATATATGGGCTATATAGGGGCTGATTCAAATGCTAACCAAGATTATCGTGTTAACTTTGTTAACCGATCTTGACCGTTAATTTGAATAATAAACGGTTGTGATTTAATGATATTTAAAAATTAATATTTTCAATTAACATATGTGAACAAAATATCAAAGGATATTTAGATAAAAAATAATCTATCTTTGATACACGAGTTGTCAGACATATGAACAACTTGTGTATATCTTCAAACCACATCAAACAAAAAAGATTAGACATGTGAACATGTGAACCGTATGAACAACTTGTGTATATCTTCAAACCACATCAAACAAAAAAGATTAGACATATGAACAACATATGAACCGTATGAACATCTTCTGTATATTCAGGAACCAACTCTGTTGTATGTAAATGAACACCTATGAACCAAGGCATCTAGGGCTGTGTGTTTTCATACGTGTTCACATGTTCTTTGTGTGTGTGCGTATTCATATGAACATCTACTGACTTAAATATACATGAACACTTATGAATCACGGCATCTAAGACTGTGTGATTTCTGATGTGTTCATATATCAAAGGTGAACTGTCGATTAAAATAAATGTGAATTATAGAACATGAACATGTGTGAAACCCCAATGTCAATATTGCATCATGATCAATTGTGATATTTTCAAATTTGTAACTCCCAATTAATTATTTGGGAGTTACATTAAATGACAAATTACTTAAATACCCTTATATTTAATATATGAGTTACATTTGAACCAAATGAAAATATGAAATATGATTGGTTGAGCTTGGTTAACATAAATACATAATTAACACAAAAAAATGGTTAGTATTTGAACCAAGCGCGCTCTCTCTCTCTCTCTCTATATATATATATATATATATATATATATATA